>NW_004949114.1:4503339-4509924 GCF_000317375.1 Microtus ochrogaster
CTCCCATCTCCTCTCTTCTCTCTCCTCTCCTTCTCTTGCTCCCTTCTCCCCTTTCTCTATTAGAGTTTCATGTGAGTTTGGCTTCAAACTTACTAAGTAGCTGAGGATGATCCTGAACACCCGAGTTTTCTGCCTCCACCTCTAAGTGCATGGATTACAGGTGTGGCAAACATGCCCATAGAAATTTTCTGTTTTGTTATGATTCAGTCTTTATTATGATCTATATGTTCCTAGAAATTTATCTATTTCTTAAAGGATATTTAGTTTTTTAATGTGAGGCCTCCAACCCAGGACAAATGGCTGAAGTGCCTATTAACATATCAAAGCCGATGCTGTCCACCAGGTGCTCCTGTCAGTCATCCTGGCTGGCATGCCTGCCTGGCCGCCTACCCTAAACTCCAGCCCAGGGCTGGGCTCCCCCTCCCTCAGTTTCTCTGATTTCTATATAATTCAGCCATTTTGGCTACACCAGCCCTTTTTTTTGGCATATAATTATTCAAAGACATCTCCTATAACCCTTTTAATTTTTGTGGCATCAAGCCCCTCCTCTGCTCCTGTCTTGATGTCTTTTTTGACATAGGATCTCATTCCAGCTCAGGCTGGCCTTAAATCCTCAGACTCTTGAGGGTTGGGGCTGTAAGTGTGGGTTACCGTGCTCACAATTACCAAGCCTTTGGAAGCCCATAGTTAGAGGGTCTAAGTTCAAATCTAGAGTTACAGGAGGATGCTGAATTTTTGAAGAGGTCAGAAACTTCAGTGGCTGTCTGGGTTTTGCCTTAGGGCTTGAACCAGAGAGGTCCCAGAGGGGCAAATACAGCTAAAATAAGGTCAGGCCACTTGGTAGGACTTAGGGCTCCTTGGAACGTGTGGGGTGAGAAAGGAAAGGGCTGTTAATGCAATCTGAGCAGGCCAGAGGACCAGCAGCGAGCCTTGGAGAGCTGGCTTTCCCAGCCCCTCTGTCCAGAGTTTGAAGCTGCCCTACCTCAGTGTCCATACCACCTAGGACTGAAGTTGGCGAACTATGAATTATGTCTGTTGAAGCCATCAGGGACTTGACTTGTCATTCTTTAAAACCTAGAGTATTGGCTCCAAAACCACAGAGAAACCCTGTCTCGAAAAACCAAAAAAAAAAAAAAAAAAAAAAAAAAAAAAAAAACAAAAAAAAAAACCCCTAGAGTATTGTGCAGCATGAGGCAAATACCTAAAAACCTTATGCCAGCCTTAAAAATCAAGTTTATTTGTTTACTTGGATGTGTATGAATGCTTGGCCTGCCTCTGATTATGTGCACCATATGTGTGCCCAGTGCCGTGGAGGCCAAAAGATGATGTTGGATGCCCTGGAACTGGAGTTACAGATGGCTGTGAGCTAGCACCTGCTGCTGGCAACCTAACCTGGATCCTCTGCAAGACAGCAAGTGAGTGTGCTTAATAGCCGAGCCGTCTCCCTAGCCTCTTACATCAGCTTTTGGTTGCTAGAAAAATCCCCTTCGGAAAACGACAACCCTTTCTGTTGCCCAGCATCAAAAGTTTGCTCCGTCTGGTAGCCCAGTGAAGCAGGAATCAGTACGTACCTTTCACAGTAGGAGACCCAGAGCTCAGGACATGATGTGACTTCCCAAGGATGTGCTGCTCATGGCCAAAAGATCTGCCGCTCAGATCCCTTCTTTCACTAACTCTGTGGGTTGAGCAGAGGCCAAGAATAATTGACTATAGTTTGATGCCAATACAGTGGAGAACCAAGCGTGTTCTCTACTGGTGGTTCTCTGCAGGCTGGTGAGAAGGGGTGACCCGAGGTGAGGAAACAGCTCAGTGTCTGCTGCAGGAGCAGGAGGATGGAAATTCCATCCCCAATACCCATGAATATAAGAACAAACAAACAAATTCAAACAGGGACAGTGGTGTGTGCATGTAATCCCAGTGCTGGGGAAGCAGACAGCAGGGTGCCGAGTGCTTGCTGTCTAGGCTGTCCAGCTGATTTGGTGAGATGCAGGTTCAGAGGAGACCTCAAAAAAAAAAAAAAAAGGTAAAGAGCGATTGCGGGATTGTGGATGACACTCAGCACCAATCTCTGGCCACGTGCATGCATACACACAACCAGGGTGTACATACACATATAGATACAAGTCATATGTGTACAAGCCAAAAGCAAAAAGAATATGGTATCTATTTTGTGCCAGGCTTACGGAGGGTCCCCCAGAAAAGAACATACGGAGGCATTGTCTGTTTTTATGGGACTCACAGCTCCAGTGAAGAAGACAGAAAGGAGACACATGATTATACATACACCTGGGGAATTACCCACTGAGATAAACCCTGAGGGTGTTCCTAACAAAGTAGCCTGGAGTAGCCTTGATGTGGAGAGTGTCCTTGCAGAAGTGGGGCAGGTGGATGATGTAAGAAGGGACAGATTTTCCAGTGACACACATGAAGTGGCCTTGAAGATGGGATGGGTCTGTCGGGACAGGGAGGGAAAGACGTTTGGGAGCCAGAATGGTGATGCTGTGTGCCGACAGACAGCTTGGAAGAGGCCTGGATGTTTTCCTTTGGTGGAGAGGAGGGTATGTGAGTATTGGAAATCTAGTTTGGACACATGGTGATGTTCATACACCTGGAGTTCAGAGGGACGGCCTGGATTGGTAGCTCGGGAGTCAGAAATGTTTAGATGGTGTATTAGGGTCTGCAGAGGAGTGGAAGGGACAGAATGGACATTTATCCCGAAGAGGACTTAGTAGATGTCTTCCCTGCTATGGTCTGGGTAGTCTGGAGATGGTTGTCTGTGTGCTGGAGAGGCTTAGAACTTACTAGCTGCTCAGTCACAGGGCCGATGTCTCTGCAGTCCCGTTCCGGTGAGAAGGGCCAGAGGTTGCTGGAGAGCTACTGGTCTTCAGTGCACACCGAAGCCTGCAGGAGCTGGACTGTAGGCTGGAGAGATGGCTCAGTGGTTGAGAACAGGAACTGCTTGCTCTTCCAGAGGGCCTGACTTCAGTTCCCAATTGCCCATATTGGGTGACTTACAATTGCTTATAATTCTAGCTCCAGGAGCCCCAATGCATCTAGTTTCCTCAGACATGAGCATGTACATGCACTCACCAAAATGCAGACACATACATACACTTACCTTTTTTTAAATAAGCTGGAACAGTGGTGCATGGTGACCCATGTCTTTAATTCTACTGCTTGGGAGGCAGAGTAAGGCAGAGTGAGTTCAAGGCCAGTCTCATTTACATAGTAAGCTCTAGAACATCCAGGACTACACCGTAGCCTGTGTCAATCCCCCTTTCTCCCCAAAGAAGCTGGAAGCTGAGTCCATTTTGCTTTTTAAACATTTTATGTGTATGAGTGTTTTACCTACATGTGTGTCTGTGCACTACCGAGTGCAATGTCCTGGGAGGGAAGAGCATTTGTCGGTCCTTGTCTTAGTTAAGGTTTTTATAGCTGTGAAGAGACACCATGGCCATGGCAACTCCTATAAAAGAAAGCATTTCATTGAGGTGGCATCTTATAATTTCTGAGGTTCAATCCATTATCATCATGGGCTGCAGGCAGACATGGTGCTGGTTACATCTTGATCAGAAGGCAGTAGGAAGTGGACTGAGGCACTGGGCATAGCTTGGGCATATATGAGCCCTTAAAACCTTCCCCATAGTGACACATTTCCTTCAACAAGGCCACACCTACCAATAGTGCCACTAGCTATGAGTTTATGGTGGCCAATTACATTCAAACTACTACTGCCCTCTTACTCCTGAAGTGGAGTCACAGATAGTGATGAGCCACCATGTGCGGTCTGGGAATCAATCAAACCTAGGTCCTCTGGAAGAACAGTCAATGCTCTTAACCTCTGAGCTATTTTTCCAGACCCAGAAGCTGGCTCTGATGTCAGGGAAGGGTAACAGTAACAACAGCAGCTACAGAGTAGACGCACTCACCAGTAAGGAATAGGGTCAGAAGGTAAAAGCAGCACTGCTTCTCCTTTGGACCTCTTTCTATCTGGGTTACTCTGGAAGGTGCTGCCTGATCTGCTGAGAACCTTCCCTTCTCAGTCAATCATTCTAGGGATTACCCTCAGCCTCATCCAGAGGCGTGTGTTTTAGTTGACTCCAGATCCAAACAAGAGGACAATCAAGAAGTTGGTAACCTAAGTGTTGAACATGGATGGGTTTGTCAAGGGACTAGAACATAGAGCAAGCAGCAAAGAGGGTCTTGTCTAAAGGCATTTCAAAATGAACATGTGTAAATCCACCTTCTGGAAGGCCCTCCACCTCTGCACCAACTCCCTTCTCCCCACTGTTTGAGTGCTTCTGGCTCCTTTTCCCACCTCGTGTCCCTGGGGAGTCTGTCTTTAGGTCTTGCCAGCGAGTCTTCACGTGCTGCAGAGTCAGCCCCTTATTTCCGCCATCTGGATCATTATCACTGTCAGAATCACAGTCACTTCTCAGGGAGGCCAGAGGCTACGCACTCCCTTTATGGCCACACAGCAACTGGAGTGAGCCTGACTTATAGACAGTTCACCTTCCAGGTCTCTCTGGCCTGGCCCTTGAATCTGCAGCAACCCCAAGCACAGGGATCACAGGTGTGCTCTCCCACACCCAGACACAAGTATAGATCATTTCCTTCCTCTACTCAAACCTTAGTGCTTCCCAGTTTCCCTAGGGAGAAGCTGAGGCAGGAGAGAAAGGCAGGGATTGATGGTGACATACGGAGAACAGGCTTGGGGAGGAAGAAAGCTCCCCATCTGCTTTAATGCTGAGAACAGTGGGGACTTCAGAGTCCACTGAAGGACCTAACGACCACAGACAATCTGTGTTTTCCAAGAGACATCTGTTCGAAGGCAATAAGTAAGTTGCTTCCATATAGGGCCAGATGATGCATTCCTCAAGATCCCACCATCAAAGATAGCAATGACAGTAACTAGACAAGGCTTACTGAGGGCTAAAGTGATGTATGACCTTCTTGTCCTGGCACTTCTTCCTCTTAGACTTATGTGCTGCTGCCCTCCAATCCACCTTACCACTCTGTTTACTGAGAAAACCTCTTAACTTTGAACCTCCATACAAATTATACTCCTTAGTTAAAGTCAGAGAGAAAGGAAGTGGTTTCTTAGCAACCTCTAGAGATGTACTCGAGGGCGACCAAGATCCCATAAATACCATCTGCACAGGAACACAATGGTGACTCACCCCTGAGACGCCCCTACTTGTCTTATCAGGCGTGCTCTGCTCACTTGGAGCACGCGTCCCTGTGCCTGGCTATTGAACCCAGGACCTTCCAAACGCTCGGCAAGTATCCTCCCACCGAGCTGCATTCTGACTCTTCATCTTCAGTTTTACTTGAGGCAGGCTCTTTCGAGGTTTTCCTCGTCAGCCTCTAACTTGTGATGCTCCAGCCTCAGCCTCCTTGATAGCTGGGACCTTGATAGCACTTGCAACCATTCTGCTTTGTTTTTTGACACGACATTTATCAATCTCTAAAATGTTATGTGTTTTGCTTGTTTATTGATTTCTGTATTACAGCACAATTTCCACCAGGGAAGATTTCCTCCTGTCTGTTTGCTGTGTTGTTCCCAGTACCTGGCGTATAGTCAGTGCTTAATATTTGGAGGATAAATGGATTCCCACATGGAAGTATCTGACTTTTACCACAAATCCATACTTTGTCCTTCATGTTCTTGGATGTCTTACTGTGGACAAAGGCTAACTTTGAACAATTGCTCCCTTCCTTCTGTCTTGCGGTTTCTATTGCTGTGATGAAACACGATGACCAAGAGCAGCACGGGGAGGAAAACTTTGTTTCTTTTATTCTTCCACATCCTAGTCCACCGCTGGAGGATCCTGGAGGCAGGAGCTGATGCAGAGGCATGGAGGATGCTGCTTACTGGCTTGCTCTCCATGGCTTGCTTAGCCGGCTTTCTTATAGACCCCAGAACTACCAGCCCAGGAGGGCCCTGCCCACAATAAGCTGGGCTTTGCTTCATCAATTATCAATCAAGAAAATGCAACAAGCCAGTCTTGTGGGGAAATTTTCTCAGTTGGGGGGGTCCCTCTTCCAACATAACTCTGGTTTGTGTCAAGTTGACATAAACCTAGCCCCCCCAAAGTCCCAGGAGTCTTCCTGGGTTCTCCTTACCCCTTTCTTCTCATGTCCAGCTGATCAACAAAATCTACTGCTTTTATCTCAAAAGTGAAGAGCCCAGAAATATAAACATTGTAAGCCTATGCTCATAATCTGGGGAAACCGAAGCTGGCAGCCACTGTGGACAGAGGTAACTTTTAACAATTGCTCCCTGCCTTATAGCTGACAGTCACTGCTGACAAAGGTTAACCTTTGACAGCTGCTGCGACATGACCCTCGCCTTACATTCCTTCAGCTGCTGCCTCTGCGTGACTCCCTGCCTTGTGCTCTTCCCAGCTAAGTAAGGGGAATGCAGCTGTATCAAGATAGTCACACACACACACACACACACACACACACACACACACACACACACACAGAGTCTATCTATCTATCTATCTATCTATCTATCTATCTATCTATCTATCATCTATCTATCTATCTATCTATCTATCTATCTATCATCATCATCTA
>NW_004949114.1:4510024-4516838 GCF_000317375.1 Microtus ochrogaster
CATATTAAGTATATATCTTTATATATAAAGCATATATGTAATATTAATATCTATTATTATATCTTTAATATCTTGTACTAACACCCTATAATCAAAAACTGTAAATCTTAAAATGTAATGCGACCCTAGTCTTAAACTCAAGATTGTAAAAATTCCTCTAATTTCCCCAAGCCTAACCTCACTACCGTAAACTGTCTTTTGGCCTACTCCCTTGTGCTTGGTTTTCACTGTAAGAAGCTCGAAGTCTCCTCCCACTGTCACAGGTCAAAAGCCCGAAGCGCTGTGACCAAGCGAGCTGGAAGTCTTCTTGCCCCGTGGTGTCTGGACGAAAGTTTGCTTCTGGTTGATAGACTTTGGTGGTCTGTTCCCCTTATTTGCTCATCCCTGGGACCCAACGAAAAGTAAATCTCCACCAGGTGTGGTGCTTACAATTCAAGGACTTGGGAGGCGGGGCAAGAGGATTGCTGTGAGTTGAGGCTAGCCTGGGCTACAGATGTCTGCATTTTCCCATCTTGACTACCCCCAACTCTATCTTAAACCACTATCTCCAGGACACCATAGTCCCAGGAGACGGCTCCTTTGCTGCCAACATTGTGTACTTTGATTTCTTAAGTTTTTCTTTCGGTTTATTTTATGTGTCCTGGTGTTTTGCTTGCACAAATGTCTGTGCACTATATGCATGCCTGGTGCCTTTGGAGAGCAGAGGAGAGAGTCGAATGCTCTGGTACTGGAGTTATAGATGGCTGTGAACCACCACGTGGGTGCTGGAAACTGAGCCCTGGTCCTCTGCAAGAACACTAGGTGCTCATACCCACCAAAACAACTCTTCAGCCTTGCTTCACTCTTGCAGAAGTAGCTGACAGGCTCAATGTGTGGTGCATGCTGTTAACTCAGCACTTGAGAGGCTGAAGTGGGAGGATGAGAAATCAAGGGTCTCACTGTCCTGGAACTCAAATGTAGGATAGGCTGATAACTGAATTTACAATTATCTGCCAGGTTTTGCCTTTCCAGTATGCTGGGATTAAAAACATGTGCCAACTTTTCTGCTTCTTTTGTGCAACACTCAGGACTCTGACCACTCCTTTAAGTAACAGCAGCAACAAAAGAAACAAAGGCAGGAACAAAAACAAAATAACAAAAGAAACAAAACAATACAAAAAAACAACTACCAAGAACCCTACTATGGTGGTTTAAATAGGAATGCTCCCCGCTAAGGCTTATAGATTTGAATTACTTGGTCACCAGGGAGGGACCCTATTAGGAGGCACAGCCTTGTTGGAGGAAGCTTGTCAGTTTGGAGGAGGTGGGGTTATGCCACCCTGCTCCTTGCTTTGAGGATAGTGGACTAAATCTCTGAAATACCATAAGCCAGCTCCAATTAAATGCTTTCCTTTATAAGAGTTGCCACGGTCGTGGTGTCTCTGCACAGCAATAGAAGGCTAAGACAAGTTGGTAGCTGTGACAGGCCTGGACATGCTTCATGTTGCTGGAATATGAACATTGGTACTTCAGATTAGGGAGGCGGCTGAACACTTTACCTGAGGTTTAATGCGCCATCCCAGTAGAAGCATGGGAGACGGTGGTGCTGAGAGCAGTGTAGGTTAGGATGGCCCAGCTCCAGAGGGTCAGAGGGGAGAATACTGTTAAGTGGCCTAGAGATTATTTTCACGTTATTTTGATGAAGAATGTGACTGTCTTTTGCCCTAGTCTGAAAAGTCTGCCTGAGGCAGAATTGAAGGATTTTGGACTAATGGTGTTGGCTTAGATTTCAAAGCAGTCTAGTATTGACTGGGTCGCGGGGCCAGTTTTTATAATGAAAAGGAGCAAGCTGAGCAAGAAAAAAATACAAAACGTACAGTTTGAGGAGAAAAGAGACGCCTAGAAGTGTAATGGAGCTGAGTCCCGTGCACAGAGATAAAACGTTTAAAGAAAAGCCTGACACTAAAGGGAAAAGGGGACTGGTGGGCTCAGAGCAGGACCTGTGAAAAGGAAGTAAAGAAAAGAAAAGGAGCCGGGTGGTGGTGACACATGTCTTTAATCTCCGCACTTAGGAGGCGGTGGCAGGCAGATGTCTGAGTTCGAGGCCAGTCTGGTCTATGAAGCAAGTTCCAGGACAGTCAGAGCTACACAGAGAAATCTTGTCTGGAAAAACCAAAACCAAAACCAAACCAAGCCAAAACCAAGCTTAGGGCTGGGTGTGGTGGCACACACCTTTATTTATTTAATTTATTTATTTATAATAATTTAATAAATCTTTCACATCATACGTCCTGATCCTACCCATCTCCTGTCTCCTTGCATCCATCCTTTGCCTCTGCAACCTTCCCCCAATATAAAACAAAATAATATTTAATGAAAGAAAGAGGAAGGAAGGGAAAATCTTGCCATAGAAGCTGTGTGTGACACAGTGAGTCACACAGTAAACCCCTTTATCCATACATCTTTACAAGCAGATGTTCACTGAAAGGAATCATTCATAGGTTTGGTTCAAAAATCCCTGTTCTCTGCTACACTGTCAACACTAGGCCCTCACTGGGACTCTTCCTGGACATCCCACTGCTGCCCTGGGAAATGGAGATCCTGTAACCCTGGGTCCACAGGACCCCCCACCCCTGCCCAATGCTCCAGCAGATCACTGATGGGGCGTATGTTGGGGTGGGCCAACACTTAATCCTGGTTCTTGGCTTGGGTAGTTGCATGGATGGTAAGCTGGCCAGCTCTCACCTGTCTTCCCCACCAGGGTGAGTTCTGGTGGCATTCAACTTGGGTTGAGTACTTGGGAGGCAGAGGTAGGAGGATCTCTGAGTTCATGGCCAGCCTGGTTTATAGAGTGAGTTCCAGGACACCTAAGCTTAGGCAGTGAGGATTCATTGAAAACAGAAAACTAGTGAAAACATAATTGAGTGAGGGCGCCATGTTCTAGCTCCAGCAAACAGAAGAATTTGACAACTTCGGCCACATCGTTCCGGCTCTGGAGTCAAGGGCACAAGAAAGGAATCTCGCTCTGTGGGGGTAAGGAAAGCTGCTGAGGCCAGGTGTGTGGCTGGGGTGTCCCTGCAGGGAGGCCCAGAGAGTCCTTTGCATGAAGGTAAAACCTGGATTGCCTTGGAGACCCCAAGATTTTGGAGATCCATAGCCATAGGATACCTGCCCAGGAGAGCTGCTAACAAGGAGTGGAAGCAGCCCAAGAGAGAGAAGTGGGTTGCAGTCACCAAAGCTGAAAGGGGCTGGAGAGCGGAAGAGCGTTTTGACATCAGACATGGAGATACAGAGTGTGGGGTTTACCCACGTGGTTTTTGGTCTGGCTTTGGTCCGGTGTTATGCCCCCTTGGTTCCCCTTTGGAATGGTACTATGTATTCTGTGCCATGTTATGTTGGAAGTATGTGATCTGCTTTTTAATTTTGATTTTACAGGGGGTTCCAGCTAAGAGATTGCCATGCATCTCAGAAGAGGCTTAGGACTTTGAAACCGTGTTGAGACTTACAGACCATGGGGACCTTTGAAGTTGGACTGAGTGTGTTTTTGGTAGGGAGACTCCTGCAGAGCTGCAGCTGGTTTGATTCCCGAGTGTTAGCACCTAGCTTTGATCTACCTTTTGTGACTGCTACCTTTTAGGTCCAGCACCTTTTGCAAACCCTCTATGTCTTCTTTCTACAGGCCCGCGTGAACCCATACCCCATACAACATTCATGCATTCTGATATGGCTACAAGCCTCTGGGGGCCAGGAAGTGGAATGTGGTGGTTCGAATAAGAATATCCCCCATAGGCTCATAGATTGGAATTCTTGGTCACCAGGGAGTGGCACTCTTAGGAGAGAGATCCTTGTTGGGTGGGTGTTATTGGGGGCGTTACAGGTTTTTTCCTGCTGCCTGCTGCTCAGGGTGTAGAACTTTTGGCTCCTTCTCCAGCACCGTATCTGTCCGACCATGTCCGACTGATGCTCCCTGTCTCGAGGATAATGGACTAAACCTCTGAACTGTAAACCAGTTCCAACTAAATGCCTCCTTTATAAGAATTGCTGTGGTCATGGTGTCTCTTCAAAGCAGTAGAACACTGACTAAGACACCTAATTCACTGTCCCAGCCCCCAGAAACAAACATCATTTGAGTTTTCTCTCTGAGTAGACTGTTGGCTCTCCACAACAGACAGCTCCATATCCTCAGATTCAACAAACTGTTGGTTGAAATGTTAAGCATTTTTTTCTCTATTGAATATCAAATTTCCTTATTATTATTCCCCAAATATACTGCAAAATGGCTATTCATGTAGAATTTATATGTACCAAGTATTATAAAGACTCTAGTGTTAACCTATAGCATCTGTGAACATGTATGTGGGTTTTAGGCAAACACTACCTCATTTCACATAAAGGACTAGATGACTGTGGGTTTTAGTATTCGTCAAGGCCTAAGAATCCGAGGGTACCGAGAGAATGCCAAGAGTCCAGTTAAATACGCTCTGAGATGCATCTACACAGCAGAAGGCACAAACATGCGAGTGTGGTCCACACTATTCATTATTAAACATTCCATTTAAATATTACCTGTACTTTACCCAGAGAAAAGTGAACAAATATCTGAACTTCAGAGATCGAGAAACATTAGTTTCTCAAAAATCCAGCAGAGAGAACAACTCTTCAGCGGCAGGTACCTATGAACTCATTTAGGAAGCTGGGAAAATAGTGAATTTACTTTCACTCCTGCACATCCTGATGACTGTGCTCCTTACGTCAGAATGCTGGTGCACACACCGGTTGCATGCTGTTTGCCATGGTGATATGCATGCATGCTGAGCTTCGGTTCTCTGAATTTGGGGTTCACAAGCAGACCTCTTAGCTTGGCCTCTTCTTCCCCGCACCCTTTATTTGGTTCATTATTTGGTGGGTTGGATTTCAAAGGCTCTTGGCTCATGCGGTTCAGTGTTCTTTCAGCTTGAGGCCGTTGCTGCTTGGCAGGGAATACAGCTCTTGCTCACTCATTCTTCTCTTGGCCTGGGACACACTGCTGCACTGTCTGCGGCCCTCGGGCGGCTCCTGGGAAAGGCTCCTTCAACCCCATTTCCTTTCCTGTAAGCAGCTGTCTTTCTTTCTACTGATCCTCTCTCTCTTCTTAAATTCTCCCCCCTTTTTCTACTATTTTAGTGAGTGAATATTTTAGTTGTATTGAAAAGTAAAAAAAAAAAGATATTCAAATAAGTTTTGTTGAATTTGAATGCTTTTCTGTGTTTACTTCAAATCTCACAGTAGATACCTAAATAGCTAAAGCTCACAAGTCCAACTGAAAGCTTTTGCGTGTACAACCACGTACTGTAATCACGCTCCCCGCATCTGTGGCCATCATCCTGAATTAGAATCTATGCTTGTTTCCACTATTGAAGAAGATTATTGTAATTCATGGGTTAGAACTCAGGCCCTTGAACATATAAGGCAGCTTTATGTCTAAAAAGATGACTGGATCACACACATACGTATTCCTAAGCAACATATTATTTTACATTGCATTTCTTTGTACTTCCACAAATGGTCTATCACTAAACCAGTGTGGTGGTGCATGCTGGCAACTCCGGCACTTGAGAGGTGGAGACAGGGGTCAGAAGTTCAAGGCCATCCTTAGCTATGCAGGGAGTTCAAGTCTGGGCTGTAGAGTGCTACAAAACAAACACTCTTTCAGTCTCGAATTTTACACCATCTCAATGTACGCCTGTGTGGTAGGACTACCCTGTCCCACGCTCCTGGGAAGCAAGAAATCAAGGGTAGGCAGGAGCTAACTCACAGGGGGGCCTTAGAGTCGATACTTGCACTATGTATGTATGTATGTATGTATGTATGTATGTATGTATTTATTTTTCTGGCTTTTTTGAGACAAGCTTTCTCTGTAGCTTTGGAGCCTATCCTGGAACTCACTTTGTAGACCAGGCTGGTCTCAAACCCACAGAGATCTGCCTGCCTCTGCCTCCCGAGTGCTGGGCTTAAAGGCGTGTGCTACCACCATGCAGCAGCACTATTATTTTTTGTTGATATCATTGAATCACGAGAGCCCATTTTCTATGTACTTCTCTTGAGCTCAATTAGACAAATGCATTTGCAAGTCTGTCCCGTCTTAGGTCCTCTCAGGGTGTAGTGTTTACCCACTTCCGGTCACACTCCCAATCTGTTTGCTCTCACAGAGGCATGGACCACCAAACTGCAACGGTGAGAAGCCCTGCTACAGGAAGTGTGACTTTAGCTTCCACATGCCTTGTAATTCCCTGTGGCTCAGTGCCTACAAGAGGAAAACTCTGTAAGTGCCAAGGTGTTGCGTAAGACCAAGGCTAGATACTTTCTGGGGTTTCTCAGCTGGAGTTACTCAACTCAGCAGTTTCCATGTGTCCCCCGCAGCCTTTGGAGCGGGGGAATGGGCTTCTCACAAACCTCAGGCTTTGCCCTCCTTGGCCTCTCTCGTGCATACTTATGTAGCCTGCATTTGAGTGCTCCAGCTCACCCAGACAAGCTGATGAGCAGTGAGCCCTCTTCAGGGCTCCTTTGTAGGATCTTTGCTGTTTTAGAGTTTGATTCGACTTTATGTTCTTCAGTTTGAATATAATGAGTCTAGCTGGGTGATGGTGGCACAGGCCTTTAATCCCAGCACTCGGGAGGAAGAGTCAGGGATCTCTGTGAGTTCGAGGCCAGCCAGATCTACAGACTAAGTTTCCCATCTTGAAGAGAAATAATCAACCTTTTTATAAATTCCTCTGTGTTCTCTGTGTATAGCCCCTTAGGTTATAAATTCCTCTGTGTTCTCTGTGTATAGCCCCTTAGGTTATAAATTCCTCTG
>NW_004949114.1:4516938-4519660 GCF_000317375.1 Microtus ochrogaster
ATAGCCCCTTAGGTTATAAATTCCTCTGTGTTCTCTGTGTATAGCCCCTTAGGTTATAAATTCCTCTGTGTTCTCTGTGTATAGCCCCTTAGGTTCTTCCCAGTTGTGCTCTTGTTTGTTTGTTTGTTTGTTTTTCGAGGGAGGGTTTCTCCTTGTAGCCCTGGCTATCCTAGAACACGTTTTGTAGACCAGGCTGACCTCGAACTCACTGAGATCCGTCTGCCTCTGCCTCCCGAGTGCTGGGATTAAAGGCGTGCGCCACCACCGCCTGGCCCCAGTTGTGTTTTTTATGCTAACTGTAATTTTATTTTATTTTCTCCGAGCAGTCTTCCCTGGGGAGTGCCCACAACACTAGTGTGTTCATGCACACATGAGCATGCTGCAACTGCATGTGGAGGGCTGAGGACAGTGTGCAGTTTCCCAGGACAGAACTCAGGTCCTCAGGCCTGCGGCATCTCCCCTCTCCTCACTTCACTCTCTTAGTGATGTCACCAATCTCACCTTTATCTTTAGAGGATAAATTTCCTGGTTCATCTGTGTCTATAATAATGCTCCTCATAATTTATAACAGCCTTTGAACATACTTCAGTACCACCGCTGCACCTCTCAGGCTCCCTTATTTGGCTGCTGAACTTAGGTGTCAAGACCTGGTATTATCAGCTACTACATGTGGTAATGCAGGACCAAAGGCACCAAGAACCAGTGTCCTGCCTGTTTCCTGCCACTTTGCTGGGTGACATTCTAGTGACTGGGAAAATTTAAAAGATATTTTCACCTCTATAATAAAAACACAAAGGACCGGACACAAGCCTTCCCAGAATAAGGGCTGAGGACAGAGGAGCTGACTGGTCGGGCAGCCGAGCATCCTTCCTGCAAATCTTCAGATCGGGAGGGTGACTCTGAGGCATGCATCCTCTCCCTGCTGCTTCTGAAATAGATAATTCCAGGATACCCCCAAGTGCTCCGATTACAGCTCTGTGCCGTCATGCCTTGTTACTTCCAGTGTTTATCTTTTCCTTTTTAATGTGTATGAGTGAAGGTCTGTGTGCCATGAGCATGCCTGGTGCCTCTGGAGAACGGAAAAGGGCATCAGATCCCATCCCCTGGCACTGGAATTACAGTCAGTCATCAGCTGCCACATGGGTTCTCTACAGGAGCAGCAAGGGCTCTTAGCCACTGGTCAATCTCTCCACCCCATCCCCCATTTTATCTTCATTGGGTAGATTTATGTGGCTGGTTGATCTCTCTAGTGGTTATGAGTCTTCAGTGCTGGCCAGGGAGACATGTTTTCTCTGTAGATATGCTGATTTTAGATAATTAAAAACAAAACAAAAGCCCCGAATCTCAGCTTTAGGGAAAAACTGGTTAGTCTGGTTTAAAGTGCCAAGGGCACTACCAATTTGGCAGCGCTCAACACAATTGACTTTAGTATTTAAGATGTTTAAGATTGGGTCTGAGGCAGCTGGGACTGGCCTCAAATTTTCTATGTAGTTGAGGCTGAATTTGAATTCTTGATCCTTCTGCCTTCACCTTCCAAGTACTGGGTTCAGGGATTATGTGTGTACATAACTATATTAAATTCAAAATTCCCATATTCTTTCTGTCTGTCTCTGTCTCTCCATTTCTCTCCGTCCCTCTCTCTCTGTCTCTTTCTATCTCTCCCAGTTAAACCCAGAGCATGCGAGGTAAGCACCCTATCAATGAGTCACATCACCAGCCCCTTCTACACTGGGTTCTTGGCTTGTCTGAACAACACCAGCCAAGCAAGCAAAACCTCAACTCCCTACCTCGGAAGGTGGGTCCAGGTTACCTGTCCCTATGTAGGGATAAGTCCCGCCCCTTAGGGGGCGTGTTCGCCTCGGGCTAATGTTTGCCTATAAATTTGGGTGCTCCCAGCCACTACTTCTGCTTTCCTGGTCTCCGCAGGAACTGTGGTTCTGTAAGTTTATTTTGCCATTAAAGCTGTATATATATTTTTACAATCTGTCTACATCCGTTTACACTGTTACATTTTGGCGCCCAACGTGGGCCTATTTTGCCCCAGACTCAAGCGGGTAGCCCGCTAGCTGACACAGCACCCTCCCGGGTACTGTTTTTTTAGTTCGTGACTCCAGCCCCAGTGCCGAGTCTGAGACACACTTGGCCACACAGGCCCATTCTGCCTGCCTTGGCTAAGTTTGCAGCGGAACCCCACTGCCAGAATTAGCAGAAGCTCAAGTACCTGCGATTTTGCAACAAAAAACGCCACAGTGGCAGATTTGGTCTGATACAAAGTGACTTGGCCAGGCAGTGGTGGCGCACGCCTTTGATACCAGCACCTGGGAGGCAGAAGCAGGCGGATCTCTGTGAGTTCTAGGCTGGCCAGGCGGTGGTGGTGCACGCTTTTAATCCCAGCATTTGGGAAGCAGAGGCAGGCGGATCTCTGTGAGTTTGAGGCTGGCCAGGCGGTGGTAGTGCACGCCTTTAATCCCAGCACTCGGGAGGCAGAGGCAGGAGGATCTCTCTGAGTTCAAGGCCAGCCTGGTATACATGAGCTAGTTCTAGGACAGGCTCCAAAAACACAGAGACCACCACTGGCAAGAACCAATCATTGTAGGTAAAAAATTTTTCTTTTATGAATAAAATGTCTGAACACGTTACTGTTCAAGAATTTAACAGTTTTTTTAATTGTACCATGTGGGAGATTTTACAAGAGGTGTCTATCACCCCACATCTATGGATC
>NW_004949114.1:4529115-4530808 GCF_000317375.1 Microtus ochrogaster
ATATAGTTGTATTTGGTTTAGTTCTGTCTTATTTAGACAAAAAGGGGAGATGTAGGGATAAGTCCCGCCCCTTAGGGGGCGTGTTTGCCTCAGGCTAATGTTTGCCTATAAATTTGGTGAGCGTGCTCCCAGCCACTACTTCTGCTTTCCTGGTCTCCGTGGGAATAGTGGTTCTGTAAGTTTATTTCGCCATTAAAGCTGTATATATATTTTTACAATCTGTCTACATCCGTTTACACTGTTACATCTTTAGGACAGCCATTTTTCTCCTGGTTAGAATGCAGACTGGTGATTTCTGTTAGCTCGGTCTCTCGCACAGGACAGTCCTTCGGGGATTCTTGTACCAGGCAGGGCCTTTCTATTGCCCAGCTGCTTGCAGATGTAACTGAGGCCCTCTGTCTCCCAAAGCGCCCAGCTGTAGTGTTCATACACTCACGCTGTTCTTTATAGCTCCCCCTTTGTGGGGGACCTTGGATAATTTCCTTGACTTCCATCTGAATTTATCTACAGACTATAAAAAAGGTATCATTGTCATGTTTTAGCCAGACGGTAATGGGAATCAATTTTTTCCTTTTATTTCTTGGGAGGTTGTGAATGCCGTCCCCCACTACACAGTTATGCGGTTGAATCTCCCTATATTTGGGTTGAATCTCCCTACATTTGGGAAAGCTGCAGTATAATTGGTTTTTTTTCCCCACTCCTTGGTCTTTGGGGGCCCACCACCCAGCTCCCAAATAATGTACAGAGACATATTCTTACTTATAAATGCCCAGCCTTAGCCTATTTCTAGCCTGCTTTTCTTAACTTAAATTATCCTATTTACCTTGTGCCTCTGGGCTTTTATCTTTCTCTATTCTCTCTTTCTTTTCTTCTTACTGTGTAGCTGGGTGACTGGTCCCTGGCGCCCTCTCTCCCCACTCTCTCATTCTTCCCTCTCTGCTGTTCTTCCCCTTCCTCTTCCTCTTCTTCTCCTATTTATTCTCCCTATCTGGCAGCCTGCCTGTCCTTTTTCCTGCCTAGCTTTGGCTGTTCAGCTCTTTATTAGACCAATCAGATGTTTTAGACAGGCAAAGTAACACAGCTTTAAGGAGTTAAACAAATGCAACAGAAAAGAACGCACCACATCTTTGTTGCAAACATTAATTAAACAGACATCTTGCAGCAAATACAAATGTAAGACATCTTAAACTAATGTTCCACCACATCGTAGGGGTCAGCACAGGATAAACCTCATCCTGGGAAAGCCACCTTCCTGATAACGGGTTCTCCCCTGACGGGTAAGTTTTATTTTTCCTTTTCTTTATTTTAAATATTCTATTTTTGATCATGTGTATGAAAGTGTGACTGTGTGTTGGTATGTTCATGGGAGCGCAGGAGCCCTTGGAGGCTAGAAGAGGGCATTGGGTCTCCCGGAGCTGGAACTGCAGGTGGTTGTGATCTGCCTGGTGTAGGTGCTGGGAACTGAACTCAGGTCCTGCAAGAGGAGTCCTGCGTCCTGCTCTAACTATGGAGTTATCACTCTAGCCCCTAACTTTTTTTCTTGTCTTAATAATCTGAATCATTTTCATTTTCTGGAATGTGGTGGTGTGCTCATTAACTCTGGAGAATGAAATATTTATTTTAGATTATCACCTTTATGATTGGTTCTCAGGAATAGCAATTACATATTGTTTGCTTGTTTTTTTTTTTTTTT
>NW_004949114.1:4531417-4551687 GCF_000317375.1 Microtus ochrogaster
TTCCATTCTTTCTTTGTGATAGCTCTTTATCTTTATTCCAGATTGGCCTCAAGTCCTTATGTAGCCCAGGCTGGCCCAGAATTCTCCATTTTTTCTGCCTTTGTCTTTTGAGTATAGGAATTACTGGCATGTATAGTGTCGGTACTTACAAACACCTGTTGAGTGCATACCTAAAGAGTGAATTAGGCCTAGGCATAATGGTGCATGCTTATAGGCCCAGTTATCTGGGAGACGATGGTGAATTGGACCCAGAAGTTCAGGGAGATGATGGTGAATTGGGCCCAGAAGTACAAGACTCGTCTGGGCTGTAGTGAGAATTATATCCTTGAGAGTCACATTTTAGGGCTTAT
The DNA here is from genome assembly GCF_000317375.1 of Microtus ochrogaster. Classification (NCBI taxonomy): domain Eukaryota; kingdom Metazoa; phylum Chordata; class Mammalia; order Rodentia; family Cricetidae; genus Microtus; species Microtus ochrogaster. The sequence goes on from NW_004949114.1 coordinate 4,531,768, forward strand.
ATCACACAGAGTTGGTACAAAGACCCAGCAGGCTTCGAAGCAAGTGAATGGCAGAACGAACCACTCTGTAATGGCTGGAGAGTGGAGACTGGAACGCCAAGGAAGATCCAGCCACTAGGGTATTCTGTCCCAGGACAGGCTGGTGTGCGGCACCACCACAGCACAGAGGTCATCTGGTGCAGGCTCTAAGGAAAGTGCTCAGTGAAGATTGTGGTTGTCACAGTGTTCGCTTAGATGGGAGTTACACACAGCAAGGCAGAGATGATGCTCACATTGTGGTTTGCAGTGTGGAAACAGGAGTAGTGGAGTCTCTAGGAGAACTTGGGACTGGGAGTAGGAAACTGGCTAAGCGGAGAATCTGGCCCTCTGACTTCGAGATGAGAAGGAGGGGGAGAAAAAGAGACCAGCGAGAAACAAGCAAGCTAGAGATGTGGAGGGGACCGACATTAGCCTTATCAGCTTGGCTAGAAAGAGGAACCAGCGAGTGACTGAAGAAGGAACTTTGGGCAAAGCTGCAGAGTCAGCGTGAGTGAGGAGGGGAGCGCTGCAGTCTGGCCAACCTGAGTTCAAATCCAGCTCTACTCTCAATCCTCCGACCTCTGTGTCTGGATTTGCTCATCACAGACACAGCCCATGCTGTAAGAGTGGGTGAGAGGAGTAAATCAGGCCAGGGCTTCTTAAACATTTTCTCTCTCAGTCACTTATTGCCTGAGACATTTCTGAAAGACCCTGTGTAGGTAGATATAAAAGGTATATAAGGTAAACATTCAATCATAATAAAGATATTTATTTTAAAATAACTTTTTTTTGTTAAAAATGGAAGAAAATCCACTTACTGAGATGGATGTTCTTCTTTAGTTTTTTAATTCAGTATGCTTTTTGTTTATTTATGACACTGTAATTTTATTGCAATGTTTCTTTCTTGCCTTTCTCCCTCAAAACTTCCTTATACCTCTCCCACTCCTTTAAATTCTTTCCCCCTCTTTTTTTTTTACTAATTGTTATTGCATACACATATGTATTTGTATATACACATATATTCCTAAGCATAACTTGTTGAGGGCATATAATGCTGCTTGTGTGTATGTTTTTAGGGTTGACTGTTTGGCCCTGAATAGTCAACTGGTGTGTTCTTCCCCGGGGAGGCCACCTCTCTGCTCCCAGGTTTACTCAGTTGCCTTTTGTTCTTGTGCAGGGTTGAGGCCCCATGCGATTATTCCTACCCAGTTGGCGTGTCTGTTGGTGTCAAACTTGTTCAGCTCTTGTTTGGGCAGTCATGTTGGTGAGACTTACAGGTACAGCTTCTGATGCTACTAGGAGACACAATCTCACAGCAAACTCCCTGGTCCTCTGCCTTTTACAATCTCTCAGTGCCCTCTTCTGCATTATTCTCTGAGCTTTAGATGTAGGAATGTTTTGTAGATGGATCCATTGGGATTGGGTTCCACAGTTCTTCATTTTAATTGGTTGCTGTTTTCTGTAGAGGTCTCTGTCTGTTGCAAAGAGAAGTTTCCTTGATGAAGGGTGAAGACCACAGTGATCTGTGGCTGTCTGGACAGATGTTTATAAATGGTTGTTAGAGATGATGCTGGGTTAGTAAATTAGTGTTTACAGATTCTCCTCTGATAACCACAGCTTTACTATCAGTGGGTAGTTAGCTTGGTTTCCAGGACCTGTCATGGTCATCCTCTCTGGAGCGATCTTAAGTCCAATCAGAGAGTTGTTGTTACCACGAAGGTGTGTGTGCCACTGCTATGCCCGTGGGGTTATCACGGCATGCCGGTTGTTGATGTGGATCATAGGTGGCATAACTGGGTAGGACTGCTGGTTGCCTCCCTCCTTTGGAATCTTGTATGGTGCCTTCTAGTGCCATCAAAGTTTGCCTTCTTGGAGGTGGCAGCTCAGGGGTCTCTGGAACCTGTTTCTGAAATGTTTGGTGTCTTCAGCAATAGGCATTTACCTTCTACCTCTTGGGGGTAACCAAGGGCAACATGCTTGTTTAATCTTATATAAAGAATTAAATATTATCTGATACTTTTTTTTTTGAGACAGGGTCTCACTGTATATTCCTGGTTGTCATGGAACACACTACTTGTAGATAAGACTGGCCTCAAACTTGAAGACGTAAGTCACAAACAATCCCACACCAGTTTGGAATTATGATTAATAGAATGGTTATTTATTTAAGGGGGAAAAACTTACATAAGGGGGAAAAACTTACAGACCACCATCTCAGACAACAGCCCTCTGTGCAATCAGGAAGGGAGCTTAGTTGCCAGAAGCAGAGCCAGAAGCCAGAGAGCGAGCGGAGGGAAGTGGCGGCTTTTTTAAAGGGAGAGAGACCATGCCCCAATGGGCTGGTATCTCAGCGGCTATTGGCTGAAGGAGCGGAAGGAGCTCCCGCAACACAAACTAATAAAGATTCATTTGTCTCTGCATTCCAAGTGCTGGGATTAATGGTATGTACCATTATGCCCAGGCAATCTTGGCTGAATATTTGATATTTTTTAAGAGCAAGTCAGCAATGCAAAGGCAATATTTAATTTTTAAATATTTTATTTGTTTTATTAAATCTTCATTTTATTTGATCATATATATTCATATAGTGTATTTTGACCATATCCAACTCAAATCACCTATCCCATTTGTTAGGAATTTTTCCTAACTCAATCTCTCTGCTGACACAAAATTCCAATCAAGCCAAATCAAAACAATTCAAATTAAGAAATATCCAAGTTTAATGAGATTCCTGCACTTTCAGGTGGTCCTTAGGGGGAACTGGGAGGCCACGAATGCGACCACCAGGAGGAAGGAAAAGAGACCACGTGTTCCTCTTTTGGGAGTTCACTTAAATACCCTGTGGGAGTGGTCCTGACCCCCCCCCCCAGGGGAGGCGGTCAGGACCTGGCATGCTGGGATTTGGAGTCCAGACCAACACAACTCTCAGGCCCGGGGTCTAGGATAAATGCGAGGGGCTGGGGTCTACGCTCCCAACTTAACACCATTTCCTTCAGACCCTCCCATATTTTCCTTCCCATCTTCTCCCCCTCTCCTCCCCCCTCCCTCCTCTCCTTCTCCTTCTCCTTCTCCTTCTTCTTCTTTTTCTTCTTCTTCCCCACTGAATCCAATGAGCCAATGAGTGCAGCTTGTGTGCTCATGGGTGAGGGGTGGGTGATCTATGGTAGCATGGGCAGTCTACCAGAAGCCACCTGTCCTGAAGAGAAACAGCTCTTCCTCTTGCAGCGGTCATCAATTGCCCAAGATTGGCTGCTGGGTGAAGCCTCGTGAGTTCCTCTTGCATCTGTGTGGAATGCTGACTGGCTGGATCTCCTGAAGATAATCATAGCAATCGTGAGTTCAGGAGTGCAGAGACTTGTCATGTGCAGAAGATACAACATCTCTGCACAGCATCTCTGCACAGCTTCTCTGCACAGCATCTCTGCACAGCTTCTCTGCACAGCATCACTGCACAGCTTCTCTGCACAGCGTCACTGCACAGCATCTCTGCATAGCCTCTCTGCACAGCATCTCAGCCTGTCTTCCTGCCCTTGCAGCCCGCATCCCCTTCCTTTGTGCTCTCAGAGCCTTGGTGAAGGGAGGGGGAAGGGTTGTGATTTGATGTAAATGTCCCCTTTAGGGAGGGGCACTGAAAAGCCTTTTATTGTCAGCTCTTTCACCAGTTATGAGTGTGCTGCCCCCTGGAAAATGAAGTGTCTCTGAGCAAGGCTAAGAGCAGCACTAGTCTATGGTTGTGAATGTAAGTATTTTGAAGGCAGTTTGACATGTCAGTTTAGCAGGAAAACATAGTCGTTCTCCCCCACCCCCACCCCAGGGCCTATAGGTTTTCTAGACAGAGGTTTTTGAGTAGGTATATAGTACCAGACATAAATTTCCTGCTGTGGACCAGCCTCCAGCCCGCCCAGCAGGTGACTGGTTACTCCAATAACTGTCATGCCACTATGGTATCTTGCTAGGCAGTTAATTATCCTAGCGTGCATGATCCCCTGGTGGGCAGCGTCATTGGTATCGGTTCTTCTCCAGTGGCCTGTATGGCACCTTCTGTCATCCTGAAAGCTAGGATGGAGGAAGCATCTAGATCAGTTCCATCTTGATTTCTCCAGGTTTGAACAGAAGTGTGTGGTGTCTTCAGCAATAGCATCTTACCACCCAGCCGAGGTAGCCAAACAAGAGCGATGGTGATACCCTGTATTCTTTTAGGGGCTCTGGAGCTTTCCAGACCAATAACCTTAGGAGCATAGCCTATACTTGACATTGAGATTTTCAGTTAGTAGCTCATGTCTGCTAGGAACACACTGTCCACTCTTGGAGGGTACCTGTGTTCAAACTTTAAAAAAAGTGGCTTACGAAGTAGTGGGTTTCCATAGGCTTCACCCTCCCCCCTCACCGAGTATGTAGCTCCGGCTAACCTGGAACTCCCTGCATAGACCAGGCTGACCTTGAAGTCACAGAGATCCACCTGCCTTACAGGTATGTGCTACCAACTCCCATAGTTTCCATAAAACCTTTTTTTTTAAATATACAGCAGCAAGAGCCTTTACCTGGTGAGCCATCTCCTCTACCTTTCCCTGCCCCCCCACCAAGCTCTCACATACCTGGACTGGCCTTGAATTTACAGTGTGGCCTTGAGCTGAGCCTCCTGCTTGCTCCACCACACCAGGCTTATGCAGCGCCAGGATCTAAAACCAAGACTGCACATGGGAAGCAGGTGGACTCTACCAACTAAACGGCACCCAGGGTCCTCAAACCACCATTTTTAAAATTGATTTTTTTAATTTTTGTTTGAGACTGACTGTATATAGTCCTGGCTGTCCTGGAACTCAATTTGTAGATCAGGCTGGCCTTGAACTCAGGGATTAGTCTGCCTCTGCCTCCTGAGGGCTAGGATTAAAGGGTGCACCACCATCACACAGTCTCAACTGGCAATTCTTAAAATCAAACATCTAAACATAACACGTTCCCAAAAATATACTAGTTTGTTACTAATTTTCTGAAGAACGATGACAGTTTTGTTTCCAGGCTGGAGAGATGGTTTAGTATTTAAAAGAGCCTTGCCTGTCCTTCCAGAGGACTGAGGGCTGGTTCCCAGCACCACCTGTGACTCCAGTTTCAGGGAATCCAGGTTTCCTGAGGCAAGGTTTCTGAGGACCCTTGCACACAACCTTCTCCCACAGCATTTGTCGTGCTGTGAGGGACGATGGGTCCCCTAGTGCAAAGGGCTTGTTTGTTTGTCTGTGCTCGTAACCCCTAAGGCTGCAGTGAAGCTGTGTGACCCCAAACTCTGGTTCATGTGTGTTAGCTTTGGAATCAATCATTGTTTGCTTGTTCTGAAGTCTTTTACTGTTGCGAAAGTTTTCGTGACAACCCCCTGTAAACACACACACACACGCACACACACACATACACACGCACACCAGTTGTGACCCACATAGGGTTGTAACTCACGGTTTGAAAGTCTAGGACTTAGATAACATGTGAGCGGTACTCAGAACTTCGAATTTCTTCTCGCCTGCTTGCTGCTTGCTTTCTTTCCTTGACAGAAGGAAATGCTTCTGTGTTTTAAAGTTGGGCAGGTTCAGGTTGCCCTTCATCACTGCATTCAGGGATGGTCCCGTCCCAAGAGACTGGTTCTGTGACAGTGAGGTCAATTCCCTATTCCTGTATTCCAGGAATTAGCTTTGTGTCTTCCCAGAAGCAAAGTTCCTCTGTGAATCTGGAGGTGGCCGGAAATAACTGGATGTGAACATGATTTCTCTCTCCCTCCCCTCCCCCTTTTCTTTCCGAGACAGATCCTCATTCTCATATCATCCAGGCTAGTTTTGAACTTGTTATGTAGTCGAGGCTAGCCTTGAAGCGACCTTCGGATCTTCCTAGCTCAAGTCCTGGGATTGCAGGTCTACACCAATAGACTCCGGCCATGTAAGTAAGCCTGACAAAGGTGTATGTCTCGCCTGGTAGGGAATATTTCTTTTTATTTATTTCTTAAATTTTTATGGGCACTAGTGCTTTCCTTTACCTGTATGTACCCATGTGCCCGGTGCCCATGGAGGTCAGTGAAGGGCAGTGCAGCACTTAGAAATAGAGATAGTCAGTTGTGAGCCACCACGTGGGTGCTGGAAATTGAACCCAGGTCCTTTGCAAGAACAGCAGTGTTCTTTACCACGGAGCCATCTCTGCAGCCCTGGTTTCTAATACCATGTGTGAGTTCTTGGGTATATCCCATGTATATCACAGTGCTGCTTCTAATAACATGCATTGAATTCATGTGTATATCCCATGTGTATCTCAAAATTGCTTTTTAATAACACGCTTGAGTTCATGTGTATGTTCCACGTGTATCACAGAGATGCTTCTACTAACGTGCACTGAGTTCGTGTGAAGATCACAGGTCTGCTCATTTGATCTGTGGGATGGGGTAGGACTCTGCACAGAGGAGTAGAGTGGTGATTGCAGGGACCTACTGTGCAAGAACACACAGTGTGGCTACTGTGTCACATGCTTTCTTTAGTAAGGGACTCAGAATCTGACCTTACCCTGGTTATCATAGCCCTTTGTCTCTCAGGCTACAGGGATTGGGCAATGGCAGAATGGCTGAACCAAGCAGGGCCAATCAGGGCTTTCTCCTGCGTTAATAAGCAAATCCTGGGTTTACAAGGCTGGAAGAACATGTAGACAATGGATCGATGGATGATGTTTAATTCCTTGTGGGCTCTGAGGCTGGATCACTGATCCTGCAAATTACTCCAACTCTCTGTAAAAACAGGTTTATTCATTTGAGATAGGGGCTTACGTATCCCAGACTGACTTGAACTTACTATGTAGCTGAGGATTATTTTGAAGTCTCGATCCTCCTGCCTCCACTTCCCCTGGGTGAGAAGTATACCACTACACCAGTTTATGGAGTGCTGGAGGTTAAACCCAGGAGTTCTTGAATGCTAGGCAAGCAGGTTACCAAAGGAACTTTGTCAACACACTTTTTGTGATCCCGTGAGCTTGAGGTGAGCTTGTCTCTTAGCTGAAGCACTGAATGTAACAGCAGCGACAAAAAGCCTGAAAGCCATAACTCACAGGAGGAAGGATTCCATGGATTTGCGGTTGAATGATTGGTTTCCCGGCCAATCATCCTGGGATAGAGGGAGAGAGCAGGGCAGATCATGTATGCTCGGTCAGCAAGCCTGGAAGCAGAGGGATGAATAGGTGTTGGGCCTGGCTCTAACCCTCAAGACCTGTTCTACTTCCTTTAGGTGGGTCCCACATCCTAAAAGTTATATAGTTTCCCAAAACGGGGCAGCCAGATGGGGGTCAATGGGGACATTTCCCATCATAACGCTGAAGATTAAACTTAGGGTTTGTGTTTGATGGGCAGGTGTGTGTGTGTGTGTGTGTGTGTGTGTGTGAGTGATATGCATGTGTATGTGCATGTGTGGTGGTCAGAAGAGGAAAGTTTGGGATCCCCCTGGAACTGGTGGTTGTAAGATGCCTAACATGGGGCCTGGGAATTCAATTCTGGTCCTCTACAGGTACAGACTCTTAACTGGTCATTTCTGCAGCTCCCGAAAGATTAAAACCACCATAGCTGAGTGTGGTGGTGCACACTGTTAGCCAGCACTTATGAGGCCAAGGCAGACGGATCTCTAAGTTTAAAGCCTGGATAATCTGCAGAGTGAGCAGCTGGCCAGGCAAGGAGACACGACACCGTGAGACTTTGTCCGAATAAACAAATGAACAAGAATGAGAATAATAAAATAAAGTAAAAATATAATAAATGTTTTATCTCTGTATGTTTGAGTGTGCACACATGTGTGAGCACCTGGAACTGGAGTTCTAAGCAGTTGTCAACCACCTGGTGTTGGTGCTGGGACCTGAATGTTCGTCCTCTTGTGTGAGAGCAGCCCAAACTCTCAACCTCTGAGCGATCTCTTCAGCCTTGGAAAGGTCATAATTAATAGAAATAATGCTAATCATTGGGTTGAGATTCAAGTCCAGATCCCAAAGTCTTAACTCTTTTACCATAACTGATCTCTGAAACCACTCCCTTGTGAGTAATGCCCTGCCTTGTGTCACCTGTCTCTGCTCCCGAAACTGGCTATTGTCTCCTTCTGGAATGAGGAACTTCCCTGAGTTCATCGAACACACCGGGGATGTAGCCCTTGCGGTGGACACTTTTGAGAGGAATGCTAATCACACTCATTTACGTGGAGTCTGCTCAGCATTGGTGTCATCAAGCAACACTGTGGTTGGCCCTCTCTTCTGGCAACAGGAGCCCGGCTTCAACCTCAAGGCTGCCTGACACCGAGGCTTGTGTGTTTGCTAGGACAGCAGCCAGCCTCTGGCTAGGGGAGGCCACAAGGAGTTTACGTCCAGGGCGCAGATGTCCTGAGCTCTTCAGGACCCAGGGGTCAGAACTCTGGAACTGCGGGGTCTCTGTACCTGAGTAAGGACCTGTGGGAGGTGGAAGCCTGCCTCCAGCCCTGAGAGCTGTGGTGTGGAGGGGCGATGGTGCCGATAGGGACCTCCTTACAGGCAGGGAGTTAAAACAACAGCCAGATACAGAAGTCTAACTGGTTTCAGTTTGAAGTAGAAAATGTTGCCCTTGTGACACGGAATGTAGTAAACCATCCTCTCATGTGTGCCCGGGTTGACTGATCTATGTCGTGGGAAAACACCGAAAGAATGTTCTCTAGCTTGTGGTGTGGTGCCCTGATCCGAGCTGAAAGGAAGTATTTTTTAATGGCTCCACCCAGATTAATATTGGAGTCTATTTTGCCATTGCAAACTGAAAAATGAGAACACTCTGAGGTATGAGCACAGCTATGGACCGTGAGTGGTGGCAAGTGGATGCATAATCACATATCTTACCCAAGAATAAACAGGTTCTAAAAGAAAATAAAACAAAAAGGAGATGAACTTTCTTTGGGGAAAGAATTGATTAAATGCATAGTTCTAGAACTGCATAAATGTGAGTAGGGAGATTAATGCAGCTAATATACTAAGTGACCAATTTAATTCTTTCTTTCTTTCTTTTTTTAAATATTTTATTTATTTATTATGTATACAATATTCTGTCTGTGTGTATGCCTGCAGGCCGGAGGAGGGCACCAGATGGTTGTGAGCCACCATGTGGTTGCCGGGAATTGAACTCAGGACCTTCGGAAGAGCAGGCAATGCTCTTAACCACTGAACCATCTCCCCAGCCCCAACCAATTTAATTCTTAAACAAAAATAAAGGCTGGTGTGTACTCCATGGTAGAGCTATCATGTGTGAAACCCTGGGTTCCATGCCCTAAACCACAAAACCAAACAAATACAGAAAGAAAGGAAGTAAGAAAGTATGCCACCCAGATTACTAAAGGAGTTTATCTTGCCATTACACACCAAACAGGACAATCAGAGGCACAGCTATGGAGGAAGCAGACCCTTCTAGTATTTTGATGGTAACTGTTATAAAATAATCACACAGATCATTTAATTTGCTATGTAGAACTAAAATGTATTGCAAATTTTGAAACTCTGACATTTAAACACATTTATACTATTTGGCAACGATGTATGTCAGCTGTTATTGGCCTTTCTTTGGACCACCAGCGCCCAAATAATGACATGGAGACTTGTTATTAATTATTAAAGCTTGACCTTAGCATTGGCTTGTTCCAAACGAGCTCTTATACCTTAAATTAACCCATTTATTTTCTGCATTCTGTTGCTTGGCTCTTTACCTTCACGCAGTACTGTATGTCCAGCTCACTGGCTAGCCCCACCTCTCTTGCTCCCAGAGTTCTTCTCTCTCCCTGGAAGTCCCACCTAGCTTCTTCTGCCTAGTTATTGGCTGCTCAGCTCTTTATTACACCAATCAGAAGGTGCCTTGGCAGAGACATATCTTCACAGTGTACAAAAAGATTATTCCATGCTAGTCATTCGTATTTGTAGGTAAATTGTGGATCAGTGGTAGGGTGCTTGCCTAGAATGTGCAAGTCTTGGGTTCTATCTCTAGCATTGGGACATGGGGAAGAGAGGATGATGTTTGGAAAATGTTTTATGTTATAAAAGAGTTTGCTATTTTGTATTATTTAAAGATTCTAATAGAGGCAGGTATTTAATATATATTGATTCATTAATATTAGAAAATAAGCCTACTTTTCTTTCTGGAGAGCCTTTTAGAAAAAGTACATTGAATATGTTCCTTTCCCAACTAGTATTAGGAAATCCACTTAAGAGTCTCATTGCGAGAGATGGATTAGTATTTTAAACAAGCGCCCGGTGACCCTGACGTCCCTCCCCAATCTGGTTTGTATACTCACATCATCATTCCTATGCAAATTTTCCAGTTAGCCTGTAAAAAATGAATGAATAAATAAATAATAAAAAAACAACGCTCAGAAAGTTCTTTGGATGGTTCAGCAGGAGTTGGAGTCCCTCAACTGTCACAGCAGCCTCTAAGCTCATTTCCTTGCAGGCTGTGTTCCTTAGCAATTTAAGGAGAAGAAGAGCTGTTGCCAGGGAAAAGGGAGTTTCTGTTTTTGTTTAGATGTGTTGTATTTTCAGATGGAGTCTCTGACACGGATTGCAGTGACAGTGGAATATGGAAGTCCAGTACTCTGAGGAATATCGCACTTCTAGATGGCCTTCACCGCTGATTGACTGGATCTGAACACATATGATGGTTTTTAAGTTGTGTAGTGACAACTGCTGGCAACCCCATCATTTGGAAGTCTGAGACAGGAGGAACTTGCGGTGGAGGGTACCCTAAGTTGCATAGTGAGGCTCTGTTAATAAGGAAGAGAGAGTGAGAGAACAAAAATCCAGAATAGAACAAAATAGTCAACCAAATTGTGTAGCAGGATAGCAATGTTTCTTCAACTTCAGAACAGTTTTCTAAGGCTCATTCCCAGCCTGTGACCGTCCTAGGAAAGCCCTGGAGCTTCCCCGCCCCCTTACTGTTACTTATTAACCTGTGGCTAAGGCAGTGTCTCTTCCTTTAGATTGTTCCTATTTCCTGTGAGAATCCCTTCTCTCTCCACCGTGTGGGGCTCGGGTTGGCAGCAAGCACCTTTACCGCTAAGCTTTCTCACTAACCCCACTTTCCCATAATTTTATATCCTGAATCTGCCGTTTCTGCTGTCCAGGTTAAGGCAAGCACTTGACGCCAGCCTTCTGAGCTTCTTCAAAAAGGCTATCCATTAAGTATTTAGAATTTGTTTATTGACTATCAGGAAGGTGTTGATTATTGGAGCCTATTTTACAATCTCTTTCTCCCTTTTTGGGAATGAAACCCAGGTCCTTGCTCACTCCAGGAGAATGCTCTACCACCGAACCACAGCTGCCTTATTCTTCTTTTATATTTTCAAGGCTATTTATTTTAATTATCTTTTATCTTGTTTATTGAAAAGGTTGCCGATGAAAAGACGAATAGGGTTAAGGGCAGGGAAAGGGCTCGGAATTTCTAGGGCCCCTCTGATTGGACCATATTCTAGGGACTTCTGCACAGTCCATTTCATTGTGTTCCTTCTAACTGGCTTTCACTGGGATGCAGTGGCGGTTTTGGTGGATAGAGGCTGGGGAAACAAGAAAGTTTGTATTTCCTGACCACACCCCCTGAAAAATGACTCTAGTGAATGGTTGTAAATGGCCACAGAGAGGCTGAGAAGTGGAAGAATCTGGGGTTTGGAGGGTGCTAGTTATTCCCACCTTCTTCCCTTTGAAGCTCTGAGGAGGACTCGGGCAGGGCTCCCACACAGCCATGGTCTAGATGGTGTCGTCTGGAGCGGAGGCCATGCTGTGGTTTGAGTTAACTCTCTCCTGCAGGTTCATATGTCTGAAGAGTTGGTTCCCAGGTGGTCGCTCATCTCGAGAGGTTGAGGGACACTATGCAGAAAGCTGTTGCTGTCATAAAACTGACCATGGCACTTGGGAGGCAGAGGCAGGTGGACCTCTGAGTTTGAGGCTAGCCTGGTCTACAGAGTGAGTTCCAGAACAGAGAAATCCTATCTCAAAAAACAGGAGCAAAACAAAGCAAAACAAAACCAAACAAAACTGATTCTTTTTTTTTTTTTTTTTTTTTTTTTTGGTCTTTGGGAGGAAGGTGGAGGAATTTAGAATTGTGGACCAGAGAGGCCCTAACACCGTAGTCAGAGTTTCCTGGGCCATTCTGATAAGTGTTTGGGACACCATAGTATTGCCAGAAAGATGGACACGGTTTGGATTCACGAGGATGTAGAGGGGAAGAACTGGCTGGAGTGACAGTGCGTGCCTGTGATCCAAGTTCTTAGAAGGTGGTGGTACCAGGACTGGGAGTTCAAGGTTATCCTTGGCTACGTAGCAAGTTGGCAGCTTGAACTACACAATGAAATGTCAAAAAAGAGAACAATGAAAAGCAAGGAAAAACAAACAAAACCAAATACACCTAAAAATAAAGCTGGACTGCAGCAGACACTGGGCTAGACGCCATTTATGTTACATTCAGATAAAGAAGCTGGTTGTGTGTTGTGTCCTAACAATTTGAGTGCTGCTGCATTCAGAAGCAATGGACTGATTTGTTCTGTGGAGAACATTGCCAGACAGCACAGCGTTCAGGTTGCCATGTGGTTTAGCTAGGGTTCTGGTGAGAATTCTGAGCAGATAGTGGAGAGAAAAAGTGGGGAAGATGAAGAGTTTGCTGCGTACAGGGCCATGAGTCAAGGTGAAGCTGCAGGAAGGGCAGATAAGGGTTTTGCAGAGAAAGAAGCTACAGCCGCACGGACAGGAGCGCAACTAAGGACCGACTGTGCAGCTTGCTTTGGGACGGTGGGAATGGAGCAGTAAAGGCGAGATCTTACCCACTGAAGGCCTCAGGGCATAGAGCTGAAAACCTAGCTGAAAGCCCTCATTTGAAGAGTGTCTCTGCCTGGGGGTTTCTTGCTTGAAAATGGCTGCCCAGGGAAACTTCCCCTGATGAAGTCACTTAGGCCCTTGGATACTGCGGCCACAGTCCAAGTGGGTCAGGCTACATTTCAAGTTGGCAGTAAGAATTGGTGTTATTTTCCATGTAGTACTGGTTTGGCAGGCAAACAAAACTCCAGACTCATGGGCTGATGGAAGTTTACACCAAGGTTACCCAAAGTTGCTGAGGTCTGGCAATCTGTAGCAATGCTACATTCTCGGCAGGGAGTCCTTATGTGAGGGCTCTGTGCATGAAGTTTCAAGGGAGATCCCAGGATGCAGAAGATGGCAGAAATTTGGACTTTTAAGCAGGCACTGAAAAGGCCCGGGCCAAGAGAGAGCACACGTGCTGCAGGATGCAGGGCTGGAGGGACAGGACTGTACAGACGCGATGGAGCCCGGGAGATGCTGTCTCGGCCCAGATGCTGGGCGTGGAGCTGTTGCACAGCATTCTGGTTGTCACGGGGTTATTGATCACTGCTTTTAGCTAGGTTTCCAGTCAGAATTCTGAGCTATCAGATAGTGGAGAGAAAAAATGGGGAAGATGAACATTTGACGTGCACAGGACCGTGAGTCAAGGTGAAGCTACAGAAAGGGCAGATAGGGGTTTTGCAGATAAAATTTGGGGTCTGTTTGAATTCTGGCCTTTCTTTAGTCTGCTATTCTTTTGATATTTTCCATTCCTTTGTTTTAGAATGGATATATTTGTATCACCTTACACTGGAAGTATGTAGTGGGAGGGAAATGGGAGGAGGGGAGGAGGGGGAAAGTTGATATTTGGTTTTCCATGGGCTCTTAGTTAAGGGTTTGTTTTGAGTCTCAGAAGAGACTTTGGACTTCTGAACAGAGTTGGAACTCTAAGAGCACAGGGACTTTTGGTCTTTATTTACTTTTTATTTCTTGTGATGCATATATATATATATATAGCATATATTTAATATATTATCTAAACTTATATAATATATAATACATGTATATATTTAATACGTTTTTGTGTGTGTGTGTGCATCCATATGAAGCCAGAGGCTAAGTAGGAATGTTTTCTTTAATCCCTGTCTAACTTACTGCCTGAGGCAGGGTCTCCTCTGAACCCAGAGCTCATCAATTGGCTAGCTGACCAACAAGCCGTGACAATCCTCCCGTCTCCCGCCCCACAGCACCAGGGTTACACATATGTGTTGCCATGCCCAACTATTTATATGACTTCTCACCACTCAAACTCAGGTTCATATTGTTTGAGCAGAGTTACTTTCTGGACTGAGCCATCCCCCAGCAACTCCGGGTTTTTTTTAAAGTTGTCCTGAATACGTGAATGCATCCTGTGTTATGGGACTACCATCCAGCTAGGCACAGGATGTTATTGTTTGGATGGGAACTGTGCTCCACAGGCTCATGTGTTTACAAACTTGGTCCACAGCAGGTAGTGCTGTTTCAGGAAAGTAAGAAATCTTTTGAAGGTGGGACTTAGCTAGAGGAAGTGGGTCACTGGGAGGTAGGCCTTAAGGAGTTGCAGCCTTGCCCAGCATCTGGTTGACTTCTTTGCTTTCTGGCTGATGACGTGACATGCCCAAGGGTCCTTCTACCCCCACATGGAGCTGCTCATGCATCTGAGCTTTCCTCATGATGAGCTGTGCTATCTCGAGTAGTGAGTCAAACACACCCTTCCTTTCTTGAGTTTCTTCCTTTAGGAGTTTTCATCCTGGTGATGGGAAAAGTAACTAGGCCAATAAGATCTTTGTGTTTATGGAAGTTTTGCCTGTATATATGTCTCTGCTATGTGAGCATGTAGTGCTCAAAGAGGCCAGAAGGGGGCACCAGAACCCTTGAAAATGGAATTAAGGCTGTCGCGTGGGTTCTAGAACCCTGGTGTCTCTGGAAGAACACCCAGTGTTCTCAACTGCTGAACCATCATCTTTCCAGCCCCAAGATCATTATATATACCATGGACAGGTGTGCAGCCATTTCTTCAGAATTTAAACATCCCTTTAAAGCGCAGGCAGTAAACAAAACTTCCCTATCTCAGGAAGCTCCTAAAACAGGATTCAGAGGTGTCTCCCCGAAAGTATAGAAGCAGAGAGGACTTCTGGGGAGAGGAGACTTGTTGATTTGCTGAGCTGCCTGCAGGCAGTGCAAGGTAACTAATTGTTATTGGTGCCTGGGGTGTGGGGGTGGGGTGTGGGGTGGGGGTGGAGGTTTGGTAATGCAACTGCCTTTGAGTCATCCAAGCTCCAGCATGGAACCCCAACAAACTCATCAGTTCACTACAGATATTTGTCTCCCCAGAAAACTCACCCAGCATGGTCCTTCTCCACACCTCACCATGGACAGACGCTGCCCAGCAGGACCCATGGGGGTGGTGGGCCCTTAGTGGAGGAAGGGAGCACAGAAGCTTGGATGGGAGGGAGCAGCATCGGTGGTGAGGGAGAACAGAGTCTTCTCATGCAGGTGGAGAGGGCAGTGGAGTGAGTCATCTTCCAAGAAGGGGGCTTTAAGCCGCTCCCTCTCCATCACTAGCAAGACCAAGATGGGAGCTTCTGCTAGCACTGGAGAGAGCTGATTCCATAGAATGCAAATGAGGTGGTTTTCAGAAGGTTCAGGGGTTGTGTGTATCTGGAGGTGGGATAATACAGGAAGGGGAGAAGATTCTGGCAGTGAGGGACAGTGCTTGAGCCTCCATCCACCATCCATCAAACACTTTTCAAGCATGCTGGAGCACGCAGGAGACCTGGGAAATAGATATGGGGACGTACCTGGAGGAAATAATTTTTGAGCTGAGCTGGAAGGGTGATTAAGAAGAGGCTTGTGATGGGGCTGGAGGGATGGCTTTGTGGTTGAGAGCACATGGCTGCTCTTCCAGAGGACCCAGGTTCTATGGCTCACAAGAGTCTGTAACCCCAGTCCCTGGGGATCTGACACCATTTTCTGGTTTTCTTGGGCACCGTATGAATGTAGCACACAAACATACATTCAGATAAACACTCATCCACATAAAATAATAAATAAAATCCCCCACTCCCCCCCCCCAAAAAAAAAAGAGAAAAGAAATCCGAGGCTGGTGGGTGGCTCCATGGAAGGCTTTCCACGAGAGTACAGGGCATGGGCGCAGGTTTGGGAGCACGAGAAAGTATGATATACCACAGCAAAGTTAGCGTGCCAAGGATAGCATGTCATGCCTTGGTACCCTAAAAGCGGTGAGAATTCGCCGAATGCTCTAATCTGGAGAGATTTGAACTTTTCAAGAGTCAACCCTGGAGGCAGAGCTGAGGAGGGTTGGAGTGAGGCCCAGGAGCAGGGGTGGGAGAGCATCTACAGCAGGACCAGATGATTTGAATGAGGCCTAAAGCAGTGTGGACAGGGACCAGGCATGCTTAGAAATAAGCAGGCTGACCAGACATCTGGTTTGCAGCCAGGGGAAGCGGAGGCTGGGAGGAAGCCAAGCGTCTGGTTTGGGCCACTGGGTGGATGGTAGTGCTCTTTGTGGCACACGGGAAGCCTGGTTCTTCCATCTGTCTGCCTCCAGGCTCCATTCTTCCCCCCGGAGATTCTGCACAGCTCCCCTTCTCTGGTCCCCATGGCAGGATGTTTCCTGTGGTCATTCCTTGGGGATTTGTAGCTCTCCGAGGCTCTGTTTTCCAACCCTGCCTCACCGCTGCTCCTGGGACACAGAGGAGACGTTATTTGCTGGTGTAATGACTGGTGGGCTTTCAGGCAGTGAGGAGAGGGAGGGCTCCCGTTCCTAGTACCCCCGCCCCCACCCCGGTGTCACGCAGCAGCACCTGACGTGGGTGAGATGCTTTGCACGCAGAAATAAGACCCAGTCTTTACTGGAAGGTGGGGGTGCTCACAAAGGTTGCTTTTTAGTTTATTTCAAATTCGGGCTACAGTATATTTGAAGTCAACAGGAAAACGTGCCAGAAGTGGAGATGCTGAGAAAACGGGTTCCTGGACCCCAGTGTGGCCGACACTTAAGGCTAATTTGCTGGACAGAAGGAGCAGCAACTATCCTTACGGCCTCTTGGCAACACCGGTGGCTGGAGCACACACGTTTAACACTGCAAAATCACCCGTCCAAGTTTTCTTTCCTCCCTTATTTGTTGGTGTGAAGATGTTCTGGAGCCCCAATTTTCATTTCTATAAAGTAGGGTGAGATGGTCCACCTTCCTGGGATTGTCTTATGAACTAGGTGGGATAATCTATGGAAGAACTTGGCACACAGTAGGTCCTCCGCAGCCACAGGAACGCAATTAAGAATGCGAGGCGTGGCTTCTCCTGTAATGACCGTGCTGGAAGGGGAGAGCCACGGCTAAGATTTATAGAACAGATCGTGAATGACTTCACGCAGTTTGATAAGAAAAAGAACTTCAAAGTTTATTTTAGGGTTCAGGGGATACTAAAAGTGATCCTCGTGGCAAAGAGGTTTAGACTCTGAGGTGTGGTACCACTTACCCAACATTGCAGAGTGAGTCAGGGACAGCACCCAGACATACCTGGGAAGCTGAGAGTGAGGTCATTTCTCTTTTCACTGAGCTGCCCCCCAAAAGCGGCGAGTGAGCCGACTTGGGCAATGCTCAGGTTCTCATTTCTGAAACCTCCAGCAGCCCCTAATCCTACCCCAGGCGTTTGAAACAGGTTCCCGGTTTCGGGCTTCCACCTAGGCTTCTCAGCAGGGGCTGTCCAGGAAACCCCTTCTATGTGAAGCAGGTGTGGGCGTGGGAAGGCTCCTTGGAGATGAATCACCGCTGCAGCCTCCTTGGTGAATCACGCTCGGGCTTGGGAACAGCTTGCTGGTGGACCTGAGGGAGAACCGAGAGCTGCATTGCAGTGATAAATCTCCACCACTAGAAGGCAGAAAAGGGACAGGCAAAACCGGAGCCGGCCACTCAGAGCTTGGGAGGGGGTGGATGGAATGTGAGGGCCCAGCTGGGCCAGGATGTGGGTGGGCAGTCAGTGCCTGGGACGCTCCACCGCCTGCTTCTGTCCTGGATTCTCTGCTGGAGAATGTCAGAACAGATTGGGGTGGGCGGGGGCGGGGGGGGAGAGCTGGGGTGGGGTGGGCTCATCCACCCGGTGTTTTCTGTCCTGATGTTCTAAATGCAGATGCTCAAGGTCACACAGAAAGTCAGAGGCAGGTCAGTCTGCCTTGGAAAGTTTCAGGAGCATAGCTATTGGATGGGGCACAGATGTGGCCTGCATCTCTGAGATGTGGACCGGTGTCCAAGTCCTGCTGCCTCTGTCCAGCCCCCTCTCGCATCTTGTCCCTGTCTCCCTGGTTCCTCTGTCGCTATTATGCTCTCATCGATCCATTCCTCCAATCTTTTTTCTTCCTGACTCTTCCACCTGACTGTTTCTCTGTCCTCTTTGTCAGCCTCCATCCCTGTCCTCTGGGGACTTGGGTCCTTTTCTGGGTCCCAGTGGCAGGATGTTTCCTGTGGTCACTCCTCAGGGATTTGTAGCTCTCAGAGGCTCTGTTTTTCAACTCTGTCTCATTGCCGCTCCTGGG
Source organism: Microtus ochrogaster (assembly GCF_000317375.1). NCBI lineage: Eukaryota > Metazoa > Chordata > Mammalia > Rodentia > Cricetidae > Microtus > Microtus ochrogaster. The sequence continues at coordinate 4,550,201 of NW_004949114.1, forward strand.
ACTCAGAGGAGACGTTATTATTTACTGGCGTGTTCAGTGGTGTGCTTTCAGGCAGGGAGCAAAGAGAGTCCCCTGGCTCTTACCTACCCACCAGCCCCAGTGACCTCTGTTGCCAGTCAGCAGCCATAAACACTGGGAGGCACCTGGTGTGGGCGAGATTCTGTGCTCATGCAGAAATGAATAGGACCCAGTATTCATCAGTGAGCTCACCACAAGGCCAGGGTGAGAGAACGCCAGCGTACAGTGGATCTGTATAAATAAGGAGCCGCTAGGACAGAGGGAGGGCACCGGGAGTGCGTCTAGCTGGGTTAGAGGAGCCCTTTCAAGTGGCCTTCAAAGGGTAGATGGGATCTCAGGAGAAGGAGACACACGCGGGGGTGTGGGCAAATTCTGAGCAGGGCCGTCAGTGAAGCCAAGGGCCTTGGCTTCAGCATGTGTTTGTACACTTGTTCAGAGAGCCACTGGCAGGGAGGCTGGAAAGCAGTGGGTGTTAGCGCGAAGGGTGTTTCCCTGTGCACTTAGCACGCAGGGTGCTCCACTGTGCACTTTACGGAAGAGACACCATGTAGTTTCTGAGTGGAGAGGGATTTAATGTGAATAAAGTGAAGTCACTGTGAGTGGCAGGACTTTGTTCCCCGTGGGCTCCTCCCTGGGGTGGAGAGTTTTTACTCTACTTAAGTAGGTTGTGAAGGGAAGGGAAGCACCATGAGGAGTGGAGGAGGGGGACACTCAGGTGCCTTGGAGAGGAGGGGGGACTGGGTGCCTTGCAAAGACAGAGAAGAGGACACTGGAGGAGCCAAGACCCACTTCATCTGTGCTCTGCAGCTGGTTGCCACAGTGACCCCGAAGCAGAGACCTGGGGGTCTGATTCTGCTCACTCACAGGTTTCCGTGGGGTCACCATCCTCATCTCTCTCGGTGCTGCCTGGTGAGGGGCTCCACGCTGGCACTTGTGGGTTGGGGTTTCCGGCTGCTGCTCTGGCCTTGGGGAGCAGGGTGTGCCTCTGAGTCACCACCTGGGCATCTGGGCCTGGAACCATGTGAGTCACCCAGCACAGGGGGAGCAGAGAGAGGGTGCCTGATGTCTGCAGGGGAAGAGAGCTGGGCCCATAGGAAGGGCGGTGCCCAAGTGGGGAGGGGATAAAGAACAGAAGGGGGGCAGTCTTGAGATCAGCTCTTTCCTGAAGACCCCTCCCTTGGGCCCAGTTGAAGGACACAGTGTCCTTCTCCATGGAGAAGACACAGTGGGGGGTGGTGAGGGCCAGGGCTGTGGTCCAGGCCCCTGTTTTCAGCTCTGGCTAGAGGAGTCATTCCCACCCATTCACCTAGATAGAAGAAGGAAGGAGGGAAGAAAGAAGAGGAGGTTCATGTCTCCCTTTTTTCCTCTTTTGCGTCTTTTTTTTTTTTTTTTTGGTTTTTCGAGACAGGGTTTCTCTGTGGTTTTGGAGCCTGTCCTGGAACTAGCTCTTGTAGATCAGGCTGGTCTCG
>NW_004949114.1:4553322-4555095 GCF_000317375.1 Microtus ochrogaster
TTTTTTTTTTGGTTTTTCGAGACAGGGTTTCTCTGTAGCTTTGGAGCCTGTCCTGGAACTCCCTTTCTAGACCAGGCTGGCCTCGAACTCACAGAGATTCGCCTGCCTCTGCCTCCCGAGTGCTGGGATTAAAGGCGTGCGCCACCACCGCTCGGCTTCAGAATCCTTCTTGATGGGGAGAGTGTTCAGTTGTCTCCATCCTGCTCCCTGTCTGCAAAGAACGAGCATGTGCGGCACAGCTCGCAGCCTGTCACACAAGGAGAGTCCCTGTCGGAAGGATGGCAGAGCCTCTGACTTCAGGAGACTAGGGTCTGTGAAAGCTTTGACCCCTGCATGGGGCCTCATACTCTTGGACTGTTCCCATGGCTGCTGCCAAGCAATCCCGGGAGCCCATGGACACATTTATGCTCTACATTCCTGCCACAGACAGGAGTCAAATTGAGCTTCTAGACACCCTGCAGCCTCCTCCCATCCCCCTCTCTGCCTCCCGTAGACACTCGAGTAGGGAGGCCTCCCTGAAGAGGTGTGTCCCTAGAATACGAAGTCCTGCTTTAGGTGGCTCCAGATCACAGGAGAGGTTTAACGTCTGAGTGCAGTGTGAAGTGGCTGTGTGAACCCTGGTGCTCAGGGAGACACACTACCAGAGCAGGATGCAGGCATCGCCTTGTCATTCCGAGAGGATAGGCTTGGTGGAGCAGAAGCAGACCTTGTAGACTGGACTTGAGGCCCCAAGTTCCCCGATGGTGTTCTTTTGTGTCTCTAGATTCAAGATGTCCAGTCCACTGGAAGAAGCTCTGGCTGTGATGGTCTCCACCTTCCACAAGTACTCCGGTCAAGAGGGTGACAAGTTCAAACTCAGCAAAGGGGAGATGAAGGAGCTTTTGCATAAGGAACTGCCGAGCTTTGTGGGGGTAAGTGAGGCAGGCCAGGAGGGGAGGCAGGGAGCGGTAGGTGGACACACAGGGTAAATCTTTTCCTGTTTTCATTCTCAAGGTGCCTCCTGGTGCTTGTGCTAGGGTGGGGCTAAGGATCTCCCCATCAGCTTCCACTCCCCGGTCCCTGGGGTGGCAGTTAGTCTATGTGTGAACAGACTTATCAATGGCTAGCCCCTTCACTATTCCTGAGCTGTACACTGCTGTGGGAGGCTTCAGAGTCCATTGGTAGACTCTTGTTATCTGCTAGTGGAATAGTCCCAAGCTCAGGGACGGGAGGCAGCTGGCCCAGGGTCGCACAGGGATATTACTAGGGCATTAGTTTCTCCCTTTATTTTACACATTTGTATGGTAAGCCAAGAAAACATGCAGAAAGAATGGATTCCAGCTAAGGCATGCACTCTGGGGCATTTGGCAGCGAGGTGCAGCTAGGTCTCAGTTTGCTTCTTGTCTTGAACAGACTAACGGGTAATCCTAGAGACTCAGGTCTCAGGCCTTAATATGAGGCAGGGCTTACTTTTTTTCCCCTCCATTTCGGGTTAATTCTCTCCCATTGTTTTGGCTGGTATTAAAAAGTTCGTCTTTTCTGAATTCAGCCAGCTGAATTCAGGGCAGTAAGCTTTGATTTTTCTCATCATCAAGATGAAGCTGGGATCCAGCAGAGATTAGAGTTCATACCTAGTCTGAGGAACACCCAGCACCCAGCATCCCCCACTCCAGCAAGCATGCTGGAAACTTTTTTTTTGGGGGGGGGTTGGGTTTTTTCTTTTTGTTTTTCGAGAGGGGGTTTCTCTGTAGCTTTGGAGCCTGTCCTGGAACTAGCTCTTGTAGACCAGGCTGG
>NW_004949114.1:4555332-4556630 GCF_000317375.1 Microtus ochrogaster
TGGAGAGCTTCTCTCTGTCTCTTTCTATCTCTCTTACACACACACACACACACACACACACACACACACACACACACACACACCCCACACACATATCCATGAGCACAGGCTGTGAAGTTCCCACCCACCCTGTGTCCCCGCATCTTCTGACACAGGAGGAAACTGTGACTCACAGGCATAATATGAGAACCAGGCTTGGAATGAGTCTCTAGGCCCCAGGACAGAAGCTGCCTCCCCTCTTCCCTGACCAGGCTCCCCTTTCCCACAATGCCTTTGTTTCCATGTTGAGGCCCAGATGAGCTCAGGGATGCCCTTAGCTGGAACTGGAGGCTCCTCCAGCTGGTGCTGAAGCCAGTGTTTTCTGAGAGGGATGGGCCAAGAGGAAGTGTGTGGGGTGGCAGGAGGCCAGATTTTATCAAGATCAGGTTGGGACAGGTTCTGTTTCCCAAAAATGACAAATTGGAGGCCAGTAGGGTTCGCATATAAATCCCTACCCTGAGTGTCTTGGCCGCTGTCTTCCCTCCTGGGTCTCTCCACCACCTGGTCTGGTGAGTACCTCTGTCCTGCACAGGACCTGGGTTTCGATCTTTGTTCCACTATCTCAATCCTTGTTCTTGTAGTTTTCTCTCACTTCCTAGTGGGACTTCCCATTTGAAGAGACCCTCTGTGAAGTTTTGGATGGCAGGACCTTCACCAGAAAATCCCCTGCGAGGGTTTAGGTTACTCTGTGGCCTGTTCTCTCATCTCTGGGTCTGAGGTCTTTGTTTCTTAGTTTAGATATGTCTGTCTAGGGCCTCATTTTTGGGGTTTAGGCCTAGGAGTAGGCCATGGATATGTGGGGGTAGAGGCAGATGTAACTGCCATGAAGTGTATCTGAAATCCTCCACTTAGGAGACTGAGGTAGGAAAGTTATGAGGTCAGGGTCTGACTGGGCTGCACAGTGAGATGTCGCAAAAGCAGTCAATACTGGGATCTATTAGGAATAAGAAGCCAGAGACGGTCTCAGTGCTTAGCCCCGCCTGGGTCCCGTGCCCATGTAGCGGCAGAATCTTGCCCAAGGCTGCTGTTCTAAGCGGGTGAGGGTGGGGCTTGCGGAGGCAGGGAACTTTCCCTGCCTCCAGCACTGGCTCCTCTGGCTTACCCTGGAACCCACCCAATATTCTTAGAGGAATTTGGAAAAAGTGACCTCTGAACTCTGACCTCATCTCTTCAGCTTCTAGCCCGATCCCAAGACACTGGGCATTTAATATTTTTTAGTTCTAACCCCAACAGAATCCTTCTTTTTTTTTTTTCTTTTT
>NW_004949114.1:4558400-4585594 GCF_000317375.1 Microtus ochrogaster
GAACTAGCTCTTGTAGACCAGGCTGGCCTCGAACTCACAGAGATCCACCTGCCTCTGCCTCCTGAGTGCTGGGATTAAAGGCATGCGCCACCACCACTTGGCAATGCGGAGACTATTACATCATAGTCTATCTGTCCTTTCTCACTGGGCCTTCTTGGTACCTCATGGGGTCTCCTGCCACTGTGCACCTGGCTGCCCAGTGGGGGGGGGACGCTGGATACTAATGTAGAGGGGAGGTTTTGGCTGTGGGTCAGGCAGGAGCTGGTTGATAACTCCACTCCCTGCCACTTTCAGGAGAAGGTGGATGAGGAGGGACTAAAGAAGCTGATGGGCGACCTTGATGAGGACAGCGACCAGCAGGTGGACTTCCAGGAGTACGCCGTGTTTCTGGCCCTGGTCACCATCATGTGCAACGACTTTTTCCAGGGGTCCCCAGCCCGGCCCTGAAGCAGAGCGCTCCACACCCTGCCGTGTGTCTCCTGAGCCCACAGGGCTCTCTATTTTTTTTTTAAATTTTTGTACTAAATAAACTTTTGTTTGTTCATTTGTGGACAACATCGTGATGACTCAGTGACGCTCTGTGCCCTGGGTGGAACAGTTAAAGGGCTGGAGACAGGAAGTGTTCTGGTTTCCGACACCTCTGCTCTCCGACTCTCCTGAGGTCAAAGGGTCTACTCTTTGGGAGTTCACAAAATGAGATTTGGGGAATTGGGGTATGCTGATAACATTTTATTTTGCTAAGAAAAGTATTTTAAAAGGCAGGTTGGGCATGGTAGTAAAACCTTTAATCCCAGCACTCAGGAGGCAAGGCCAGGGGGCAGAGGCAGGGCAGGGGCAGAGACAGAGGCAGGGACGGGGGGAGGGGACAGAGGCAGGGGCAGGGGGCAGAGTCAAGGGCATGGGCAGAGGCATGGGGCAGGGGCAGGGGCAGGGGACAGAAGCAGGGGCAGAGGCAGAGGCAGGGACATGGGCAGGGGCAGAGGCAAGGACAGTGGGCAGGGGCAGGCAGCAGAGGCAGCAGTCTCCAGAGTTTGAGGCCAACCTGGTCTACATAGTAAAACCCTGCCTCAAAACAACAAAACAAAACACACACACACAAAAACCCCAAACCACAAAAAGACAAATACCACCTACAACTACAATCATTTCACCTCCCTCCCCAGTTTCAACAGAGAAGGGAGGATATAATCTCAGAACACAGCACAGCCCTTAACATTTGGGACTAAAGGGTGAGTGGTCCCAAGAGTGGCTCAGGGAGCAGCGCTGGCCTAGCCAGCCCTGAGTTTCATTAAGGGCTCCTTGTCAGATTCCAGGCCTGGGGCCGGGTTCTCCTTTTCAGAAAGCTTCATTATCCTACCCACTTTCAAGTTGGCTAGCTCAGTTCTGAGTTCACTCTCTCCCTGTTGAACTCTGCTAAAACCTCTTAGGAGCCCGCTCAAGGCAAGAATTCTTATGTTTTGCCATTTCCCCTAAAACTGTAACCTAAGCTGCTATATATCCTGCATCCTATGGCAATCAGGTAATAGTTGAGCACATGGTTCACCAGCTTTCCAGCCTATAAACACCAGGCCCCAGAGTTCACTCTTCCTTACCTCCGTCCAATTTTATCTTTTAATTTACTATTCTTGAAAGGTTTTGACAGCTACTGGATTTTGTGCCAGTCATACAAGCATTCGGAAGTTACACCAGGCCCGATCTGTGATGATTTAACTAAACTGGCACCTGAGCATTAGACGTCTTGATGGTCAGTTCAAGTTTGGTTCAGTGACTCAGATGGCCTCCTAACTACCTGTTGCTGTAGAATGAACCATTCTAAGACATGCTAGGTGAAAACATACATTTATATCTCTCATGGTTCTGTAGGTAGGCTGGAAATGGAAGTGGGGGTCTCGGGCAGTTGCAGGCTACCATCCCTCAAGGGGCTCGCTCAGCGTGCTTTGCACTTGGTGCTAGTTGTGTGGCTGAAGCTCACACAGAACCATCAGTGTGCTGCTAGATTTATGCCAATTTGACACAAACCGTAGTCATCTGAGAGGAGGGAACCTTGACTGAGAAAAAGATCCAGCTGTGGGCAAGCCTATTTTCTTAGTGATTGATGGGGAGGGCCAAACCCATTGTGGGCAGGCCATTCCTGGGCTGGTAGTCTAGAGTTCTATAAGAAAGCAGGCTGAGCAAGTCGTGGGGAGGGAGGCATGTGGAGGGAGGCAGTAAGCATGGCCTCTGTATCTGTTCCTGCCTCCAGGATCCAGCCCTGTTTGAGTTCCTGTCCTGATTTCAGTGCTGGACCACAGAGCACAAGTGTAAGCACCATAAACTCTTTTCCCCACGTGCAGTTCGTCATGGTGTTTGTGACCAGCAGGGTGTCAAGAAAGTGGGCTTCTCTCTTTTTATTACCATGAGAAGAGACCATTTGTTCCAGATGGGGCCTGTCCCGGCCCTAGGTGAGCAGAGAGGACAGAGCTGTCACATGGTCTCTCACCGGCTCCTCCCTCCTCTTCAGAACTCTGTCTGATCTACGCTGCAGGAGACCCCCACACATCCGAGTTTCCTGGGGAAGCAACAAAACAGCCAGGAGAGCATCGCTTTTGTGTTGTTATAATTATTATCCATCTCTTCTTTTCATTAAAAAAAGCCAAGGTGTCAGCATACCCAGCTAGGAGCAACCATATTACTTTGCTGAGCCCCAAAAGATGTAGGCAAAGCCCTGTACACAGGGTCACGACTGCCGTGTTAACAAGGCAAAGGTTCTGGAGGACAAAGCTCTTCCGGTCTCATCTTCACTCACTCTGTCACCCACCTAGAGTATGGACACTGAGCCCTGGAGGCATAGCAGCCATGTTGTGACCAGGAATCACAAGCATAGTGTAGGGGATGGTGTGCTGTGGGTTTAAAGAAAAAACACAAGAAAAGGACATTCCCTGGGCCCTCAACCCAACCCCAAACTACCTACAGCAGACTTGTTATGTAAAGTGATTGAAGTCAGACAAGTTTTCTGCAATTTACTGCTGAGTAAACTACAGATTAGTAACGAATTTGACACTGTGCATATTTCTCTGTGTGGGCACGTGTCTGCATGCATGTGTGTGTACGTGCGAGAGTGAGGCTATGCTATGGCATACGTGTGGAGATCAGACAGCAGCTCCTTCATGCGTGGTCCTCCTGAAGCTGAGTCAATCTTAATGATTTGTTGTTGAATGAAACGCAGCAGAAATGATGCCCTGGGAATTCTGAAATACATCTTAGGAACCTTTCAGCTTCCAATGGAGCCTCTTGCAATGCTCATGCTAAGATATGTCACAATGTGTCGGAAACTAGGGGCCATGCTCTGAGAAGCCCAAGCTACGTGGGGAGACCACAAGTTGGATCTTTCTTCCCCGGGGAAACTCAGATGTGTGTGGGCCACTTGCAGAGTAGATCAGACAGAGTTCTGAAGAGGAGGAAGGAGCCGGTGAGAGGCCACGTGACAGCCACTTGCTCTCAGCGCTCTGCCCTCCTCACACACCTAGGGCTGGGAGGCAAGGTCAGGCAGGTCCCCTGGAAGAAATGGTCGCTTTCCATGGCAGTAAAAAGAGAGAAGCCCACTTTCCTGACACCCTGTTGGAGAGGAATCTGGTAAGTATGGGTCAGGGAGTCATGATGCCAGTAATTAACGTCCCAGGGCAGTTCTCAAAGCTCCTTACAGGCACACTGTCATTTCGGCCTCATGGTAACCCAAAAGGGGTTATTATTAAACCTTTTTACAGATGGGAAAGCGGAGGGGACAGCTCCTGCCATTTGTGCTTGGTCCACTCATGCTCTAGCCGTTTAATCCTGCCTGTGCCCTCCCCTCGCAGATGGGAAACAGAGACCGGGGATGTTAAGGGCTAGTGTCTGGCCTCGACCCATGTCTGTTAAAGAACTCCTCATCCCTCTGGGACCCTGGGCCAGCAGACTGGGCCTCTCTCCTCTTTCTGAAGCCATCTCCAAAGCTTTGGACTTTATGTGACCTGGAGGGGACCTGACTGAATATGGTTCAGTTGTACCTGGCACATCGGCCCAAGTCTCAGGGAGATGGGGCCTCCTTGCAGGGGGTTGGCTCTGTGAACTCTGATTTCTTTTGGTGCTACATAGAAGTGGGCTTCTCAGTTTTGGATTTGGACAGTCAGTTGGGCTAGCAAGATCAGACTTATCTTGCTGCCTCTGAGGTTCCCCCACTCGGAGAGGCTAACCACTCCATTTGATATTGGACAGAATAACCAACATCAAAAGGCTGAATGCAAACAAACAAGCTTCCCCATCCTTTGTGCTGAGGCGGAGGAGGATCTGGACATCACTTTTTTTTTTTTTAACAATTTAAAAAAATTTTTATAATGGTTTATTAACTTTGTTTTATCTGCATGGGTGTGAAGTGTCAGATCCCCTGCAACTGGATCTTCAGACAGTTGTGAGCTGCCATGTGGGAGCTGGGAATTGAACCTGGGTCCTCTGGAAGAGCAATCAGTGCTCTTAATCACTGAGCCATCTCTCCAGCCCCTGGACATCACTTGCTTGTCAAGGACCTGTGACCGGATCTCCCCATTCCTCCTGGAATTGCTGCTGGGATGAGAATTGCAGCGACCACACCTCCGGTCAGACCACCATTTTATGGTGTGGCTCAGAGCTCTCTAGTGCTCTGTGGGAAGAAAGACTGAGGCCAGCGTTAGTTACCAAATCTAAGATGATTGCTCACGCAGCCACTCAGAATGGAGCCTAGGGAACAAGTAAAAAGATCTAATCCAGAAACCCAGGAAAATGGGAATACGGTAAATAGACATTCCCTTAACCCAGCAGTCAATGTCTTTCTACCTTAAACAAGGGGGAAGTCGAGGGTCCTAGACTAGGGATGGCTCGAGACTTCCCTGTGCCTTTCCTGTGATCTGGAATAGGACATGGAGAAACGAGGTGGATACACGTGCGGTCGGTCACAAGGCAGTGACGTGGCTATGATCTTGAAAACGTCTTAGTTACTCTTATCTCGGCGTCTTTAGCCTTGACTGGGGAGGAGAGGGGCTGGGGTAAGTTGCTCCTGTCCTGGGAGTCCAGACAAACAATCTTTAAATGACTAATGTGTCTACGTGCAGAGTTCAGCAGGATCTGACCTGGAGATTAAGGTAGCAAAGGAGACAAGCACAGATGGTGGAAGTTCCTAGAGTTTCCACCCTTATTTAGTCATTTGCGACAAGGCATTGCTGTGAAACCTAGGCTGGGGTCAGACTTTCAGCCATCATCCTGCCTCAGCCTTCTAGGAGTACAGACACACAGTGCCAAGTTTGACTTCATCTTGTTTTAGTTATCCATTGGATGTTCCTGTGGGCCAGAGGGCAGTGGATAAGGTAAAGTGGCTTTCAAGCCAGTGCTTGAAAAATACCATAGGTGATCTGTTTTGTTTTTGAGACAGGGTTTCTCTGTGTATCCCTGGCTGTTCTGGAACTAGCTCTATAGACCAGGTCGGTCTCGAACTCACAGAGATCCGCCTGCCTCTGCCTCCTGAGTGCTGGGATTAAAGGCGTGTGCCACCACTGTCCAGCACCTAGGTGGCTTTTCTCATTTTAAATAAACATCAGAGATGTCAGTTGAGCTAGGAGACTTGCTCAGCTCATCACCGCCAACGCTACTGATTTTCTGAGTCAACTAAAAGCAAGCAGAGATGGCTCCACACTTAAGAGCATCTACTGTTTGTGCCGGGGAACTGGGGTTGGTTCTCAGCCCCCACATAGCACTCAGTTATGGGTTCTGGGTCAATGCAGTGAACTGGTACCCCACTCCACAGCTCCCATATGGGTCACCTGATCTCTCTACCAGCTCACTGTTCTCATCTGTGCAGTGGACACAACCAGCTATTGGTTTGGTAGTCAAAGCAAGCAGCAGATCTGACCTCTGCAGATTCTTCTTGGTCCCAGTTTAGATTCTCTTCCTATTCCCCAGCTCCAATTCCATAGCTTTGACTCTGGCTCCAGCTTTCTTCCTGGCCCAGTGCTGGTCCCAGTAACCAGATACCCCCTGCCATATGTTCTGCCTACTTGGCTCAGAAGATCAAAGAGGAGGTTGATTGTTTTGGTCAAGTTCATTTAACTTCACGGGGCTATTGGATTTGGGTGATCATTCTGGCCCTAGGGCTCAGGCCCCTTTGCCAGAAGTAAATAGAATTTCCAGATTCTTGGGAGCCTCTATTATTTCCCTGGGGTGCAGGACCAGACACTGCCCTTTAGAGGGGTGGTTGTTTTCCAGGAATCTTAGGTGATGGTGGTGATAGCGAGGAGACAGAAAGGGAGCCAGGGAGAGTCAGGGCTTCAGCTTGTAAGAAGCTCTGCCAGATCGGCTAGCATCTGCTGTCACCCTTCACACACCATCTTGCTGAGCCTTTGAGGCAATGCTTCTCAGTCTCCAGCAGCAGCGAATTTTTCGCATTTCTTGGAGGTCAGCTCACCTGTCCTGGGGGAGCTATGTAAGGTGAGGAGTCCTGGTACAAGGTTCAGCCCAAGGGAGGGGATGGAGTGTGTGGACAGGAGAGAGTGGGAAGAATCTGGGGTCCACTGCTGAGCACTGGGGGTCACTGCAGAAAAGGGGATCTGGGTAGATGCTGGAAAACTTCCAGTAGGGCAGGGAGATTCCATGCACTTTAGGAAGGGGTTTTGGGAACCAAGGGAGGAGAATTTAGAGTCCTGACCTCCTTTGTGGATGCAGAAGCTGAGTAAGATGGTCTGGTGGGGAAAGACCGGTTCCTATTCCCTCCATCAAGGGAACTCATGGTGCTTCTGTTGAGTTAGACTTGGGGGCTAGAGCTTTCGCATTGCCTCAGTAACAGCTAGTAACACAATGTGTTTCGAAATGTTCTTTTTTTCCTCCCTCCTTTCCCTCTCCTCCCTTCCTCCCTTCCTCCCTTTTCCCCTCCTCTCCTTCCCTTTTTTTTTTTTTTAAACAAGGTCTCACTGTGTAGCTGTGGCTGGCCTGAAATTTGCTGTGTAGACTAGGCTGGGCTTGGGCTCACCGACATCGGCTTGCCTCTGCCGTTCAAGCACTGAGATGAAGGACATGTTCCACCATCTAAGCCAACACTTTGGATTCTCAGGGTAAGAACCTTCCAAACCCTCTTTGGAGGGAAAAAAAACTAAATCTCTAACAAGGTGAAGGGCAAACATGTTGAAGTCAGCTGATGAGGAGGGGTGGGGTTTTGAGTGGAGGGGCGGGGTTTGAGTGAAGGCCCAATTAAGTGTTCTTTCCATGTTCGTCCACGTTCGTCCGCCAACCCCACATCTCCACCAAAACAAGTCTCTTGGCTTCTCCCAGCGCTCCCCGCCCCCTCCCGTGGACACAGATGCGGTGTTCCTAGGACCCGTGACTGTGCCCAGAAACATGAAGGGCTGTTGGAAAAGAAAGGGGACTCAGAAGCTAGGCTGCGGGACTCTTCCATCTTATTAAACATTCATTTGTTATTGTCTGTTTCTCGCACTAGGTTGTCATCTCCCTTGAGAGGAACTGTGCCTGTTTTGTTTATGTTATATCCCGGATGCCTCGTATCAGCGCTCTAATTACTTGTATGCACAGTGAACCTGCCACCCCCTAGTAATATGACCCTGGGCCAGTCACTGCTTCTCCGCGTTAATATTTACCAAGCCCTTATGATATTTTAGTAACGTTTATTCCGTGAGCCTTGCTGTGCTGGCTCAAACCCACAACAACCCTATGAGATGGTTAACTGTTTTTATTTCTATCAGTGAAGAAAACCAGATCCCAAGAGGAGAGGTGACAAGCTTAAGGTGGCTGGTAGCAGGTGGGAATAAGTCATTGACCTAGAAGCAAATTAATTGCTGGTCCACTCTGTCCCCTCCTTCTGCTGCGGTGTGACCATCTCGGTCCTCTTCCCTAAACTCCTCATAACTTCTTGCCAATAAAACATGATTAATCACAGTTCTTCCTTCTACGCAATTGCTTACTCCCCTCACCTGCACGGGCGGGCAACTCCAGGAGGACATGGTGGCCCAGACAAGCTGGGTGCTGGGCCTAGGATGAGGTCAAGGGCTTTCAGACTGGCCGTACAGGCATCAGGGCTTTGTCACCGGCTGGGAAGCCAGGCTCCTCTTCTCCTTCCCATACTCTTCTGGGTGCTGGATTTTCTCTCTGTGAAACAGGGAAGCTTAGGGGTAGGGAGAGAACAGAGAAGCAACAGGAGAGGATTTCCATGTCTGGGAAATGGCGGTCACCGCCTGTGTCAGCTAAGAATGGCAGGAAATGCTGGACAGAGTTAAAATGATCTTTTTCAAAACATGAAAGGACTGAAAGGCATTAAGGAAAAACCTAGACCAGACATGGCGCCGCATGCCTTTAATCCCAGCACTCAGGAGGCAGAGACAGGCAGATCTCTGTGAGTTTGAGCTAGCCTGTTCTACATAGGATCTCTAGGATAGCCGGGCCTATGTAAAAAGACTCTGTCTCATAAAACAAAACAAAACAAAAAGCCCCTGTTGTGTCTGGAGAGACGGCTCAAATGTTAAGAGTACTTGCTGTTTGGCTGAGGACTCAGCTTTGGTCTCCAGACCCACCCACCACCCTCTTCTGATCTCCTTGGGAGAAGGCACGTGTTATATAGAGATATGGGCACTCACACATAAAATAAAAATAAAGGTATCTTAAAAAAATAAAAATAGGCCGGGCGGTGGTGGTGCACGCCTTTAATCCCAGCACTCGTGAGGCAGAGGCAGGCAGATCTCTGTGAGTTCGAGACCACCCTGGTCTACAAGAGCTAGTTCCAGGACAGGCACAGAGAAACCCTGTCTCGAAAAAAAACCAAAAAAAAAAAATAATTTCAGGCTGGAGAGATGGCTTAGAAGAGCCCTGGCTGCTCTTCCAGAGGTTCTGAGTTCGATTCCCAGCACCCACATGGCAGGTCACAACTGTCTGTACCTCCAGTTTCAGAGGACTCATCACCCCCACACAGACACACATGAAGCTAAACAGGAATGTGCATAAAATAAATAAATTAATTAATTAAAAAAGTTTCAAAATTAAAAAAAGAAGAAAGAAAAAGAAACCCCATCAGAATTCTAAGTGATGGCTGGAGAGACAGCTGAGCTACTAAGGGTGTGTGCTGTTTTTGTGGAAGACTAGAGCTTGTCCCCAGCACCCACATGAGGTGGCTCATGTGACCTGTGACCCCATCTTCATGGAGACTCATTGCCTGTGACAATGTGGGCACCTGCACCTCATGTGCACAACACTCATGCACAGACACAGAAGTAAAAACAAAAATAAACCTTAAAAAAAAAAACAAGAAAACAAACGAACAAACCAAAGCCTCCTTAGAAAAAGCTTAAGTGATGTCAAAATCTGCGAAGTTGAGCACGGAACCCCGAGGGCTCTAGCCAAGATGATCTGGTTAGTCAGGAAGACACAAGTGAAGCCCAGGGCTCACAGAGGAGGGGACACAAGTAGAGAGGTGATGCTGAACCCCAAGGGACAATACTCTTTTTTGAGGGGGGATTCAAGACAGGGTTTCTCTATAGTCTGGGAGCCTGTCCTGAAACTTGTGCTGTAGGCCAGGCTGGTCTCGAACTCACAGAGATCCGCCTGCCTCTGCCTCCTGAGTGCTGGGATCCATCCGTCCAAGGGACAATACTCTTCAGCCAAAGGACAAATGAATGCTCTACCCCCAGAACTGCTGGGAAAACTGCCCCAGTGCTGCGCAGAGCACAGACTAGGGAAGCAGCTTCCTCAGGAGCTGGGGACACGCCAGCTCCCATATGATTCTGTGGCCCACATTCGTCCACATCACCAGGAGTTGAGAGACAAGAAAGTCCAAGCCCTGCCAGCTGGAGGCTCCCTAGGAGGAGTACCCTTCCTCCTGGGTCTCAAAAATACCTCACAACAATTTCCTCCAGTGGAACAAGCAATTCACAGCCAAAGGCCACCGAACGTACAATGATCTGGAGGCTGGGCCAGAGGGTGCCCCATGTCCTTAGATGCCCTTAGATGTCTCACTGGTAAGTAGGGGCCTGAGCCAGGTGTTCTAAAGGTCTCCCTGTACAGGGACTCTGGCTGTCTGGCCTAGGAGAATCAGGTGTGTTCCCATTTTGTATTCTGGGTCTCTTGATGATCAAGAGCTCAGGACAGGGATGTGTGTGGCTGGAAGATGCCACCAGGAAGCTGCTGCCAGTTCTCAGCTTTGGGGAAGGGCAGAGGGGGGATGAGCTGGGAGTGGTGTCTGAGACTCGGACTGGGCCTTTGATGTGTGCGTTGCTAGGTGGGCGGTGGGCCTGTAATAGAGGCTGCTGAGGGAAGAAGGCAGAAGACCCTGGGGCAGCTTCAGGGCTGACCTACTTGGGTCCCTATAATTGCTCCCTTCATCTCTACAGGCTACAAATAGGGACACCCAGTTGTTAGGCTCCCACAGCTGAAACGCCAGCAGCAGAGGTGAGTGTGGCTTCTCGGGACTGCCTTGGGATGGATGTTGGGGTCTCTCATGAACCCCTCAACAGCTGCTCCGTTCCTGGATACAGGGCCCGGGAACGGGAGCAGAAAGTTTGGGTTAGCAGGTGTCGGGGTGAGGGAAGTCGGATATGGTGGACTCAGAGGTTCCCTTGAACACTAAGGGGCCGGTAGGGAATTTGGCCTGGCCTGGGGATTGTGCCCAGCCATGGTTTCGTGCTGATGTGGGGACAGTGGGCATCTACGGTTCTGGAGCAGCCCTTAGTGAGCACCTTGCGGCTTTGCTTCATTCTTGGGGATGAGTTGGGACAGGCCAGTGCTGCGGTGAGGAGAGGATTCCTGTGAGTCTTCAAGCCCTAAGCTTCTGAAATAGCAACTGAGGTGGCGCCAGACAGGCTGGGGGAGCTCAGAAGGGCTCTGAGGGCTGAGCTCCTGTGACCATGGCCCATTCCTCTCTTGGGAACGTGGTTCCTTGTTTCAGTCCTGGGCTGTCACAAAGAAGTAGACCCTAGCAATGCTTGCCACTTCAGCTCCCACCCCTCTACCTCCTTGGGGACAATTTGCTCCCCGCAGAGGGAACTCCCCAAGAAGTCTCGGCTCTGGCTGCCCTGTGTTGCAGGACTCCAGTCCCTTGCGGGAGTCAAGAATGAGTCATGGGCTCACATGGAAACAGCTCTATGGCTTTCCTGCCTGCCCAGGGTTTGCCTAGGCTGGATGGGCAGTGGAGGGTGACTACAGAAGTGGGGTGGGTGGGGAAGGGCTCTTCGCAAGCACTTTCTGTCCATCAGAGTGGGGAGGACTCTTCTCAAAGCCTTCTGTCTTAAGACCCCAGCCCTGCCACGGGAAGGGAGGACGGCTAGAGGGTAGGGCATATCGTAGCCGAGTAGACCTATGAGCCAAGGGACTCGGCCTGTAAGGCTGAATTCACCTACTTTACAGGAAAAGACAATTGAGGCCCAGAGAGAAACAGTTCACCCAGGCCTGCAGAGTGAGCAGAGGATGAGGGTTCCCAGCTGCAGCTTCTTTGGGTCAGGGAAGAAGGCATAGCGAGGCGGTAGGGGATCCCCTTAAGATCACATCCCTGCTGGCACTAGCCTCACCAGGGCAAAGAAGCACTGGGCAGGGCTTCCTGAGCAAACTCTTACAGGACGGAACTCCAGGTCCCCAAGGGGCAGAGACTTCTAGGACCAGGGGCTGCATCACGTGGAATGGTGTCCAGTGGGAGACAGTTTCCAGATGTTGGGGTGAGAAAGGACTGGAGGGAATCAGAGTCCTTAGGGAGACCCACAGTGAGGGGTGCAGGTGATGGGGTGGGATATTCTGCTCCTGAGGAACTTACGGTAATGTTGGGGAAATGAAACTTCTGTCCAGAAAAACCACAACAGGCACAATGGGGAGGTGAATTGGTGTGTGTGTGTGTGTGCATGTGTGTGCGTGCGTGTATGTGTGGTGTGTGTGCATGTACGTATGTGCACACACGTGTGTGTATGTATGTGCGTGTGCGTGTGTGCATGTGTGTGTGCGTGTGTGTATGTGGTGTGTGTGTATGTATGTGCGTGTGTGTGCATGTGTGTGCATGTGTATGTGCATGTGTGGTTGTATGCATGTGCGTATGTGCGCACATGTGTGTATGTATGTGTGCGTGTGTGCATGTATGTGCGTGTGTGTGCATGTGTGTGCACGTGTGCACATGTGCGTGTGTGTGTGTGTGTGTGTGTGTAAGTAGTTGTCAAGGAGGGCTGCTTAGAGGAAGGGGAACTTCAGCATGCTGGAGACTGACAGGTCTGGAATTAGCTCTCAGGAAACACTGAGGGAGAAGACTGGCCTGGCTCTCCTTGTGAGTCACACCCTTTTTTTTTGGGACAGTGAGGATGACCCGGCCCCTGGAGCAGGCAGTAGCCGCCATTGTGTGCACCTTCCAGGAGTATGCTGGGCGCTGCGGGGACAAGCACAAGATCTGCCAGTCAGAGCTCAAGGAGCTGCTGCAGAAGGAGCTGCCCACTTGGACCCCGGTGAGCACCCTCAAACCTCTTCCCCCTAGTGGGAGGTACCATTGGGACTCTGCAAAGACCGGCCTGGGGTCAAACACCAACATAGGGCAGCAAGAGAGAGAGACCGGACTGTGGGGAGGGGGCATAGGGAAGTGAGCTGACATAGCTGCATGAGCCTTAGCAAAATAGGGTGTAAAGTAGGGTGACAGTCACTCTTCCGGTGTTGGGATAATGCTCTCCGTGGCTAGGAGCAAGGAAGCTGAGAAGCAGGGCGAGGTTGGCCCCCAGGAGGGTGTGGGTTGGAGTAGGGAGGCCATCCTTTGGAGGGGAGTGGTGTAGACTTTGCTTATGCTCCTCACTTCCTGATCACCCCTTCTCGTCTTGCACAGAGTGAGTTCCGGGAGTGTGACTACAATAAGTTCATGACCCTTCTGGATACCAACAAGGACTGTGAGGTGGACTTCAGCGAGTACGTGCGCTCGCTTGCCAGCCTCTGTCTCTACTGCCACGAGTACTTCAAGGACTGCCCCCCTGAGCCCCCCTGCCCCCAATAGCCGCTGATCCTGGAAGAACAGGGTCTGCTCCACTGCTGTCCCTGATGTGCTAACCCTGGCTACTCAGGAGCTTTAGCAGCGTTCCTAGGGATGTCAAGGTAGCGAGGGTAGCCAGCCTGTGCTTCCCTTCATGGAAGGACAACCTCTGTGCTCACACTTTGGAGGCTCAGTCATGTGCTCACAATTGGGACTGCTGTGGCCAGGGCCTGCTCAGCTCCTAATAAAGAAATGTCAGCTTGGCTTGGTTTGGTTCTTCTGATGGGACACCTTGGACTTTGGGACCCGGGTCCTTCGGAATCTTTATTCCTCTATGTTCCTTATCACTGGAGGAAGGAGGCTGAAGGCAGGGGCCCCAAAGACAGTGTCAGACCCTACAAGAATGCACAAGTCTCCGTGTTCAATAGGAAGGTGTAGCCGGGTGTGGCCGTTACAAGCTCCCATCAGCTGAGACTGGGGGGGGGTGTCATTGTCTCCATCTCTCTGTCCCCCATCTTGAGGTGGAAGCCCTTGCCTTGGGCTTTTTAGGAGGGCAGGAGGCTCTCTGGGAGGAGGGTGTGGCTGTGGCTGTGGGTGTGGGGACAGGAGACCAGGGAGCAGCAGTAATAGGATTAGGACTCCCAGCCAGGGAGGGAGGCTTTGTATTTATTGGAGGGGGAGGGGATACTTTGAGTCAGTTCCCATCTCTAAAACCACAGTCCCTAGGGCCCCAAATCCCTGTTCTGACCCTCATTCAATCCCCATGTTTGTACCCATCCTTGGAGATTAATCCTGACTCCCCATTTTATCTAAGTTTCCTCTAACTTTCTTCTCCAAGATGAGAGTTCAACCCTGAATGCTCCTATCACCCCTGACACCCACACTGGACTTTCTACTCGTGAAGTTCACTACCAACTCCATCACGACCTACTAGGCATCTTTCCCACTTCAGACCTGGGGTGGTCCCTAGGCCCCTCCTGACTTGCCAGTCTTCACCCTGGCAGAGATGTTCAGGCTGGAGAGAAGGGCTGACTGGCTGAGGTCACCTCCTGCCTCAGGGGCCACACATTTCCAGGGAAGTTTCCCACCTCTTGCCCATCACTTCTCCATCTCCTTTCCTGTGGCCCACGTCCCATGTCCAGGTTGCGCTGTCTCAAAGTTTCCTAAAACTTTGGCTGAGCTGAGGTTACTGGGTGGGATCAACACCATTCCAATCTATTGTGCCATGGGGGCTCTCTCACTGCTTGCCTGTGCCTGCTGCGGAGCAGGAAACTTGGCTCCCAGGCTGGGCTGTGGAGGGGGCTCTGACATTTACTACATCAACCAACAGCAGAAGCACGGTATCCGTGCTCCCCCCATCCCCTGCATGGGCAGGGCCTGCCTGGCCGTGTATAAATAGGGCAGACATTTGGGCTCTCCCCAAACCTCTCTGTTCATCACTTCCTCTCTCCGGGTCTGGTGAGTTGTGTTAGTCTGATAGCAGTGTTAGCCGGTGGCAGAGGCAGGGGCTGGGACAGGAGAAAGGGAGGCTTCTGGGGAGACAGATGTTTTTAATAGATCCAGATGAGAGATTCTGATGTGGAGGCTCGTGTGTGTGTGTGTGTGTGTGTGTGTGTGTGTTGCACAAGAATGAAAACAAAACAAAAGAGAGAGAGAGAGAGCATAGCTGGCATTTGAGCTCTCAGGAGTTTCTGAGCTGCCGAGGCTTACCTGTGTTGTTTCTACAGTGTCTGTTCATGTTTGGGAGATGTGATAGGTACCTTGACCAGTGTTTGCTGGGCCATTCAAGTCAGCTTGTGCAGGAAGCAAAGTAAAGGACCTGTCGGCTTTTTTTTTCTTTACGTTTAAATCACAGTTATTTATTTGTGTTCATGTGTGCAAGGGTTGGGGATGGGGGCTCATGCCAAGGTGCACTTGTGGAAGTCAGGGATCAACTGTGGGAGTCAGTCTGCTCTCTCTGTTGTGTGGGCTCTGTACACCAAACTCAGCTCATCAAACTTGGTGCCAAGCACCTCTCCCCATTAAGCCACCTCTCCAGCACCCACCTGTAGGCTTTTATCTTCAGAGTGTGTTTGTGTTCATATTAGTGCCCTATGGACTTATAGCACCCCAGGACAAGAAAACCTGCTTTCCCCCCTTCCCCCTGTGCCCCTGCCTTTGCCACTTCAGCTCACTCCTCCCTAAGCTGGTCACTAGGCAGCTGGTTTTTTCCGCTGTAGGTCCCTGGGCAGGCAGCCAGCAGCCGCGCCCAGTGCTGGAGGGAGAGAAGAATGGTCAGAGAGCTTGTGGTTGAGCTGAATGAGGGATGGAAACTGTTGTGTTGAGGCCAGGCCTGAGGGAGGCCCCAAAAGCTGATGGCACGAATCTTGAGAGCTTGTGCAGTAGTCTCTGCATGTTTTGGGGCCCAGAGCATACACGGCTATCTCTCCATCAGTGGGTCCCCTGGGAGTGAGGGCAGTCCCCTGAAGTACTCTCAGAGGGTAGGACAGAATGGAACACTTAAAATGGGGGCAGAACACGTCTATAACCTGGGTGCCGTGCAGCGTCACATAGCCAGTTCTTGATACCCTGTTGGTGTGGGTCGGCCAAGGCTACTTTTGTGTCTCCTGCCCCTAGGTCTCAGTTGGCATCATGGCATACCCCTTGGAACAGGCCCTGGACATGATGGTGTCCACCTTCCACAAATACTCGGGCAAAGAGGGGGATAAGTTCAAGCTTAACAAGTCCGAACTGAAGGAGCTTCTGACCAGGGAGCTGCCCAGCTTCCTGGGGGTGAGTGGGTCCTGTCCCCCAGGAGGAGGATGGGGCTCTTGTGGGTGCTAGTCTAGCTACAGCTGGTACGTATCTCTAGGGTGGGGAGATGGAGGCCAGAGAGCTTGCTCTTTGTGCTTGGGGTAGAACCACAGCGAACCATCTCCCTCTCGCTAGTCCTCAGCTGAGAGGAGGCTTAGGACGAACACAGTTGAAGAGGCAATGGAAAACCAGAACCAGACCTAAGGCAGACAGCATCTGAAGCCCCAGCCTAGATCAGGACTGTTGGCCACAGAAACTGAGTTTCTGTGTGGGAGGAAGCAACTGTGGAGGCCACAAATACCTGCAGGTCCTCCCCTCCTAACACCTCGTGTTAGCTGTTGCTAATGAGATAGTCAAAACAGGCATGGGGAAGGTGTGGTCCTACCCTTTCCCCATGAATCCAAGCGCTTATCCAAGAAGCATCCTCCTCTATATAGCTTAGCCCCAAAGCTGCCAAGGAGTTCCCGGAGGCTTTCTCGAGCTCCTCAGATATCTAGCTTGGGTTTGGCTTCTAACTGTGCCTCTTCTACCTCCAGAAAAGGACGGATGAAGCTGGATTCCAGAAGCTGATGAGCAACCTGGACAGCAACAGGGATAACGAGATAGACTTTCAGGAGTACTGCATCTTCCTCTCCTGCATTGCCATGATGTGCAATGAATTCTTTGAAGGCTGCCCAGATAAACAGCCCCGGAAGAAGTGAAAACTCCTCAGATGGAGTGTGGGGGTGTGGTCTGCCAGGGGGCCTCTTCCCTGGTGGCTCTGAGCATAGTGCCTTACTCTGGCTTCTTCTGCGCACAATGCTGAGCAAGTTTAATAAAGAGTTTTGAAACTATGAGCAGTTGCTGAAGAGACTGGAGATGGTGGGTTGGGGGCTGAGGGAGGGTACGTCACAGGATGATGGTGGGGACTCCTGGGAGTTGAGCTGAAGCTTGGTAGGAATAAAACTAGAAAAGGTTGGGGAGGGGTAGAGTGCCTGACTTCCCGTGCATGCAAGTGTGTGTGTCTGTGTGTGTGTGTGTGTGTGTGCACATACGTACAACAAAGCAAACTCTGGGAACCCTGAAGGCAGAAGCCACCAGAGGCTTGGCTTGAAAGGCTCCAGATGTGGGAAGTTAGCCAGCCCACCACCCTCCTTCCTCTCTCCAGAACTGCCTCTGGGCTCAAACTGAAGTTGGGACAGGATTGAAGGTCACATCTGCTACTGGTTGGAGTCTAGAGGGAAGACAAGGGCCCTGAGTCACAAGGAGGGAGTCCTCAGGCCAGAGAATGATGGGGAAGTGGACTGGCACCCTTCCCTGACACTTAGAGTCCAGGTCCTGCCCTGTTACCCACTGCAGCTCATTGGTTTCAAAGAGTGGGTTGATCCTTCTCTGTCCATGACGGATGAAGAAGGGCAGTATAGAGGGGCCATTTGTGGAAGTATAACAGCCCCCTTCTCTCTCTGAGAAGAGGTCCCACTCCTATAGCCAACTCTCCTAGCCAGCTTCCCAAGTTCTGGGATTAGAGATGTATGCTACTATGGCTGATTGAAATAGTCATTCTCTCACAAACTGCCTCTGCTCTCAAAGGACTGTGGGACAAGAACTACTACTATTAAGAATCATGTTGCTTGGAGGAGGGCAAGGGAGAAGGAATTGATGGGGAGGTGGCCATAGTTTTAGAGATGTTATTTTGGCCATATTATCTGATAAAGAAAACCGAAATCCCCGTCTCCTCACTCCCTCACGGTTAGAACATGAGGCAAATGTTGCTAACCTTCAGAGTAGGCTTAGGCCAATGGCTTCAGAGTGCAGAGACTGGGGACTGAGATTAGATGCCAAGCCCTGGCCTGGGTGATATGGTGACACTTAGGGAGAGGTACCCACAAGCTTCCCCAAGGCTGACAGATTTGCTTCTCAGCCTTCCCTGCTCGTGACACGGTGCTTGCCTCTCCAGCCTCAGAGGACTGGGTAGGTGACTCAGATGTTCCCTTGGAGTTCGACCACAGAGACCTCGGTCCAGGCTAAGCCTGTCTTCTCTTTTCCGCACCCCCAGTCAATCTGCCCATCTTCCATGGGACTGTGCTCCCCGGAGCTTCCTCCTGCATCACTCTCTACTTTTGGAAACTGCCGTTGCCTGGAGACAAGTCCCAGCTGTATCGCTAGTGTAGTAGCTGTGGTGGGAGGCAAAGGGGGCAGTGGGAGGACGTAGGCAGGCTAAAGTGGGATTTCAGCCGGCTGAGGGGCTGTGCCCCTAACCAAATTCTGTTATTAGAATACAGGAAACACACCTCAAACCCTATGCCATGCATGACTATGTCTTACCCCCGAGCCTCTCCCTCAGTTTCAATCCAGCCCTGAGCCTTCCTTTGAACCTCTTCTTCAACCCTGGATTTTTAGTCCTTCAATCCAGGAGTCTCCAATGATTATTTCCCACTTCTTACTTCATGTTAGCTAGTGGTTTTAGCTGACTGTCCTTGGCAAGAAATACCTCCCAAGATGGGTCCTTTCTGCTCTTGGAATAGATTGGAGCTGGAGGATCTCACTGTGGAAAGTAGCCTAGGATATGGGGAGGTATACCCTGTGTTTGATCCACACTTCCTGCTGTTTCTTTTCTGGAGAGCCTAGCTTAGCTTTTTCGGCCCATTGCTTCACCAGATGGTGAGGTTTAGTAGGAAACATGGATTCTGGTATGGAAAATATGTACGTCATGGTGAACTCCAGAGAGGATTTCCTTCAACCTTTTCTGAATTCCTCTATCTCTGATCCCTTCTCATTGGCCCCGCCCTCCCGCTTCTCCTGGGCACTGGGGACGAAGGAATAAAAGCTGAGAGCTCTGGTAGGGAGGCTGTGGCTGCAGCCTAGACTCTCCGGGTTCTCTCTGCCTTGGTGAGTCCTTCCTCCGGAAGACCTCCTTCATTTCTGCTGGGCCAGCCTGGGCAAGCGAGAGTGTGACAAGACATGGAAACCTCCAGAAGGAAGGCCTGGCCTTGCAAGTGGGAGCATGCTCAGGGAGGAGGGCAGAGTGCTTGGAACTGTGACTGTAAGGATTTGCTGAGAACCCAACCCGAGGAGCAAGAAAGCTGAGGCAGGAGGATCACGAGTTTTTGAGTAGTCATCTTAGATATCTTGTGAGACACTGAGGAGGGAGGAAGGCAGGGTGGGGGAGTAGCCTGTGCGCCCAGACTCAGCCAGATGTTCCTACAGATGCTCTGAGTCCCTCCCTTGCTTTGAACTGTGGTCTGACTGAGCCTCCATGGGGTGGGAGGAGCTGAGAGTCTGGGTGGCAAGAGAGGAATGATGGATTCAGTCCAGTTCAAGAACTTCTTGAGTTTGGAGGTAGGAGTCAGCAATTTCTCCCTACCCTCCTAGTCAGCCCAGGGTTTTCCGCAGGATCTACAGAAGCCCCAGTTCTGTGGGCACTGTTTCTTTCCTCTTAAAGGGGAAGTGGTTTTTCAGTCTAAGTCCCACAAGCTTTAGCTGTCTGCTCTTTTGGTTATGCTGGCAGAATCGAGGCCATCATTCACACCCAACCTCTGGAGCCATATCTCATACCCGACCCTGCCGTTGTCAGGCTGTGGGGGAAGCTCTCTGGGCACTAGGCTGCAGGTCACTGGGCAAGTCTAGCCACCTCTCTCCTGCTTCCTGCTGAGATCTTATCTCCCACTTTCAGCCCCAATCCACTCTGGCCCCTGGACTTCTTTTTGCCCCCCCTCCCCACCACAGTGAGACACTCCTTCATCTCTAGTGACTCAGAGGCTCAGAAGGGAGGGTGACTAGGTGGGAACGGTGGCTGGAAAGGCAGAGCCTAAATTGCAGGGGGAAAAGAAGAGTCCTGACTCCTTCATCTGCTGTAGCAGTTCTTTGAAAAGGCTGACCTATGCCCTCTGGCGAGCACCTCTTGATCGGGGAAGCCTCTTTGGGACTGGACACCCTCACTGCTTCGGCTGTCTCAGTATTTGTCATGGCTCTCATTACAAGCTATCTGTATATACAGGGGTCTTCTTGCTTGTGGAGTTTGGTCTCACTGTGGGCTCCTGTCAATGGTGGTTTGCAAAAGGGCTTTTGTATATGACTGGAGCAAGTCTAGCTTCTCCAGGGCCGTGATTATCTCTTCTCCCACTCCAGAGCGTGCATCGTGATGGAGACTCCTCTTGAGAAGGCCCTGACCACCATGGTCACCACTTTCCATAAATATTCAGGGAGAGAGGGGAGCAAGCTGACCCTGAGCAGGAAGGAACTGAAGGAACTGATCAAGACAGAGTTGAGTCTCGCAGAGGTAGGTGGCTGTTCTCATAGGCTCCACTACACGTTCTGAGCGCCCGTCCAGGGGATCCCCACCTACTGCAGGGCACTCTAGCCTAAGAAAGGGCCGAGGCAGAGGAAGAGGTGGGCATCTCTGCTACCGAGGCTCTAGCCCTCTGTGCTGGAAAACAGGCGAAGGAGTGAACCTGGGGCACATCACTGCCTGTGTGAGGCTTTGCGATCAGGTAGAGGAGATTTGACCATGGCTTCCATAGCCTGTGTTAGGGATCTTGAGGCTCTGAGAGATGTGGGGTGCCAGGTTTGGCTGTGCACAATTCAAGGATAGGGATACTTTTCGAATCTCGAATCTGCCTGACACAGACATGGTCCTAAGAGATATTGTCAGGTCAACTAACATGTTAATTTATGAACATGGGGTAGGAAGGAGAGAGCGTTGATTCCAATTCCACGGACATGATAGGAGTGGTGGCTGGCTAATCTGAAGGTCTATGAGATAGAGTAACTGAGCTTCAATACGTTGAGAACTTGTCCATTGAGGCTGAGCTGGAATTCCAGGCCAGGTCCCTGCACCAACCTCCTATGTATCTTTACAATAAAGTCCAGAATCCCATTGTTCCCTATGGAGAAGGTTCCTGGGCAGGAATGAATCAGGTGCCACGTTCACTAGGCCTATTTGTGGCTTCCCCAAGGCATGTGAATATTACCATGGCATATACATTTTCTTTTCTTTTTGAGATAAGGTTTCTCTGTGTAGCCTTTGTTGTCCTGGAACTCGTTCTGCTGTTCTGGACCAGGCTGGCCTCCATCTCTCAGAGATCCACCTGCCTCTACTGCCTGAGTGCCACCATGCCTGGCCTGGCATATACATATTCAATACCAGAAGCCTCTCAGCTATCCTGGATTTAATGAAGGTAGAAGGAAGGGCCGCTGGTCCATCAGGTGCTAATTACTGGGGGGCAGGGTCCCAGAGGAGGAACCTAATCAGGGGACCAGGATCATGTTACAGAGAGGCAGTTCCCAGCATCCTGGGTATCAACATCCAGTATCCCAGGGAGACCTGGAACTGAGTGCAGCAAGGGAGAGAGAGCAGGGTCTGCCCACTTCCACTTCCTTGCTCCACCCTAAGGCTCTGTCTTAAACAAGAGCATCCAAGGTGCAGGGACCAAACTGAGAGGACATCTGGTGCCAGGCTGGAGCTGCAGACATGCTGGCTTTTCAGTCCAGTATTGACCTACAGAGAAGAGTCTAGTGACATCTGGGTTCTTTCCCAGCTTGGCCTTACAATACGGGCAGGCTAAGCCTGGGACTTGGATGAGGCTCAGGGCTAGGGAGCCAGGACTCAAGCTGTTTTTAGTAGGTATTGGTATGAATTATGATTCTAATTTCTGTGGATGGGAGGATGTCCCAGGGGCAAAGGCTAGGTAGGGAGCCATTCAGCCTCCTTTGGAATCAGCACTCAGGCGATGACCCCATTGGTGTCAGGTCCTGTGGCAAGGGTGTGGGTTGGGGCTGAGCAGCTGAGCAGTCTTCGTCCCCTGGACTCTTGCAGAAGATGAAGGAGAGCAGCATTGATAACCTGATGAAGAGCCTGGACAAGAACAGTGACCAGGAGATCGACTTCAAGGAGTACTCCGTGTTCCTTACCACTCTGTGCATGGCCTACAATGACTTCTTCCTAGAGGACAAGTAAACAGGCTCCTCCCTATCCTCACCTGCAGTCCCTTGCTCTGCTCCCTGCAGCCTCTTTAGCTGCCCCTCTTACACCCTGGCTCTTCCCTTTCTCACAGATGGATTCTTCCAGTAGAGAAATAAAGCCTTTTCCCCTTTCCATGTGTTGGTCTTGAAGTGATTTGTTTCTGTTGGCGGAGGCAGGGGAGAACAGAAATTTTGAACCATTTAGCCTCAGGTCACACACAAGTGGCCTTTAGGTGTGTGTGTGTGTGTGTGTGTGTGTGTGTGTGTGTGTGTGTGTGTGTGTGTGTTGGGGGGGGCTTTGTCCTGCAGTATCAAATGACAAATCTGGCCCAGGCAATCGCGTGCTTCCCCAGGCAGCAAAGGTGCAGAGGAAGCGAAGAGAAAAGCCCTTAGGGAGCGAGGAGGCCAGAGCGACGGTCGGTGCTGGTCGGCGGCTGTTAGAGCGGCTCAGTAATGAGCCAGTGGGTCACGTTTGGGGAGGCCGCGCTGGCAGCCCTAGTAAAACGGGAGGCAGGGCCTTAGCACCCTTCCCACTGAGTGACTTCAGGAGGCTAATCCCCCCCCCTCGCCCAACTTCCTCTTTTCAAGACTTGTCTTCAGAAAAAAAAAGGTTCAAAAACTTTTCACTTAAGATGAGTAGCTAAGCACGCTCGCTGGGCTTGGCTCCATCGTGGGCACATCAATGCCTAAGCTGCTCTAAGGATGACATTCCCGGCAGTGAGCAAGAGAAGTGAGTGTTAGACAGAAATTAATTGGTGGTGGGGGATGGTGTCCGAAATCCTTTGCTGTGTTCCTCCCCTTTTTCTGAGCCTAAGTTGACTCAAAATTCTGCCTATTGAACTATATCCCCTTAGACTATCAGAAAACACAGATATTTACATTACGATTCATAACAGTAGCAAAGTTACAGTTATGAAGCAGCAGCGAAAATAATTTTATGATTGAGAGAGGTCACCATAACACGAGGAACTGCATTAAAGGGTCGCAGCATTAAGAAGGTTAAGAACCACTGGTCTAGGGTATCCACCTTGGCTGTCCGCATGACTTTGAGAAAGCTGGTCTTAGTTTAGCAGACCACTGGCTGCGTCCCCCTCCTTTACCTGGAGCTGACCTTGTCACTAGAGGGCGACAGCCTCAGTGAGGCTCCCACTCCCCCTCACACGGATGCTAATTTTAGGGACGCATTGTGCTCTGGCTGGCAGAAAGCCCAGCATACCTGCCAGAGTCACACGTCACGTGCCAGAAGGGCAAACTGAACTATGGAAATTAGGAAAAACTCGAAGTCTCCGGTTTGCGCTGGTCTCTTGGAACAGGGTCACTACGCTCCCTCAGGCCGCTCCCAGTCCGGGCAGAGGCGTGGAAAACTGAGGGGGAATGGGGGTGTGTTCTGCTGGCCTCAGGCACAGGGTGGGGCTCGGGGCGGGTCGGCAATCCTGGGCGCGCCTCCCGGATGCTGGCCGCTATAAGGCCAGCCGGACCGCGACACAGTCCATCCCCCTCGGCCACTCCTTTGGCTTTTCGCTGTCTGCGGTGCGGTGAGCTCTCGCTGGGGTAGCCCTAGGTCCTTCTAGGGTCGGCGTGCTCCTGGGTTGGGTGTCAAGCCACTTCCGGCCATAGTCAGCCACTACGGGCTCCGCGGGTGGTCTGCACTGGGATCTAAGTCAGTCGAGTCTGGGGGAGACAGGGAAAGCCAGGAAACCCCGAGGCTAAGGCATCCCTTTGGGGCGGCTCCCCGACACTGCTCTTCTGGGGTGCGGGAGGGTTTGCCCTGGGTGTGTCATTGTCATCGCAGTGTGTGGCCCAGAGGCATCCTCCATCCCTTCCTCTGCTCAGTCATATTCTCTAGCTCTCCTGGAAGCGCTGGAGGACAGTGTTCAGACACCTCAAAGCCGGTTCCACCCTGGCACCCCTAAGCCCCAGTTGTGCTAGGGTGCCACCTGTGTTGGCTAGAGGCTAGCTGGTTCAGGCAGGTAGTTAGGTAGTCACCGGGCTTACAGGATGGTGAGAGAAGTCTTTGCTAGCAGAGGTACTGACTAGCTCCTGTTTCAAACAGCTTCTAGCCCAGTGGTCAATTATGGCATGCCCCCTGGATCAGGCCATTGGCCTGCTGGTGGCCATCTTCCACAAGTACTCTGGCAAGGAAGGCGACAAGCAAACCTTGAGCAAGAAGGAGCTGAAGGAGCTCATCCAGAAGGAGCTCACCATCGGCTCTGTGAGTAACCCTTGCCCAGGTCCCTCCTCTCACCTCCGTACATGCTGGTGGCCTTTGCACACAGTTCCTGTCTTACTTCCCTTGGAGAGAAGCCTGCATGCTCCCAGCCTGCTGTTCTATTCCCTGAGGGAGGAGCAGGGGCTGAGGAGAAGTAGGTTGAGGTAAACACAAGTTTGGTGACTAAGAACAGAAACACTTGCCTGAGCAAGGGCTTCCAGGGAAGGGTAAGGAGTCTAGGGCGCTGCCCACCACTGAACATGGACTTCTCCTTCTAATGTATTAGAAGCTGCAGGATGCTGAGATCGCAAGGCTGATGGACGACCTGGACCGCAACAAGGACCAGGAAGTAAACTTCCAGGAGTATGTCACCTTCCTGGGAGCCTTGGCTATGATTTACAATGAAGCTCTCAAATAAAATGGGAAGGCAGAGATGCCCTCTGGAGGCCTATCTCAATCAAATCCAGTGGTGGGGAATTGTACAATAAATATTTGTTTTTCTTATGTCTACTCATGTGTTCTGGCTCCCCACTGATTTCTAGCTGCTTCCTGGCTTGCTGCTGGGGGCTCACCATGGGCCAGCTGAGTCACAGTTAATGACCTACCCGGAGAAGGCCTGTTAGCTCACTATGGGCACTGAAAAGATGGCCCCTCTAGGCAAACAAAGGCTCAATCATTTCCAGAAGAGAGGATCTGGGGTGTGGCATGGAGTTAGGGACCACTAGAAGCAGGGCAACAATGCTCCCAGTCGGCTCCTGGAAGACATGCTTTGGTCGGGTGTGGTTAGTGGGTTAGATGGGCCCTGACGCTGGGCAATCCACCTTTTCACTGTGTGTTTGTGTGGTATCTATGAGGGAGGGGTGACCAAAGACACAGGATGACTGAGTTTTCTGCAGACTGCCTGTGTTTCAGTTGGAGGCCAGCCACACTTTAGGAGTCTGTCCCTACTTTCACTTACAGGGTCCTTTTTGTTGGGTGGTGACCAGAGGAGCTGGCAGCTTCATGGACGTGTGACTCAAGAGGTGCTCACAAACAGGGCAGAGTTGGGGTCCTTAGACATGCCAGATGCAGCTTCAGGCCTTTCTGCCAATATTGACCCAGCCTGTCCCTGCAGAATGACTCATGGGGCCACTCCCCTGGAACCCAGCTGAGCCCTCAATCCCTGTCAGAGCTATTGTCTACTGTGTACATTAAGACTTAAATCATAGGAGGGGGGAAATCTCTGATGTGTCTGGGTGTCACAGAGACAGTATTTGCTGATACTCCTCCCCACAAGACCTAATCCAAGCTGGGCAACCAACACCTTGGCCAAAACTTGAGGGAAAAAGATCTTGACTTCATGTGGAGACCATAGACGGTTTCTCTTCTTATCTCCCACCTTTTCCAGTCAACCGTATGGCATCAAGTGGACTTTCCTTGCATTCAGTGACATTTCTTGAAAACCTTCCTTCTCTAGTACCTCCTGGTCTCACCGCACTGTTAGGCAGTGAGAGGGTCCCAGGGCAGAGCTCGTCCTACACTGTTGGCTCTATTTGGTGGCTCTGGAAAAGTACGCCTTAGGTCTTCGCCCACACCCAGTTGTTGACTCTTTGGGGTGCGGAGTGATCGCCCTCTTGTGGACAGAGAACAGGTTGCCGATAGGGAAGCCGATTTGGGGTGGAGGCTGGGAAGGGGGCACCCAGAAAAGGGGAAAAGGAGTTTAGTGGGGAGCGGGAGAAAAATCTAGGTGGTATTTGAGCTCCTGAGGAAGAAGCAAGGGAGATGAGGCTGGGGATGGGAGCCAAAGCTTAGCAAGACTGGGCTGTTCGAGGGGAGACAGAATTAGTTATTCAGGGAACGCCTAGGTGGGAGCATGCTTTACCTTCTAGCAACCAATTCGATTTCATTCGAGGCACATTTGTTACAAGCAAGTCAAGGAAGGGACGGTTTCTGTAAAAACGGGAACCCGAGGCTGTTTCCTCAGATCCCTTCCCAGGTTAGAAGACCGAGACAGCCAGGAGCCAGCGAGGCCCCTGGAGGAGTTGTCTCGGGGTTCAGAGGCTGGTGGTGGAAGATGCTTGGTTCCTCAGGAGGTCAACAGGCTGTGTGTGTGTGTGTGTGTGTGTGTGTGTGTGTGTGTGTGTGTGTGAAAACTGGAGAGAAACAGAAGGTGCAGAGTCCAAAGCTAGAGAGGAACGGAAGGTGCACAGTCCTTCTGCTAAATAAGACTTCACCTCCCTGGTGTGGTGGCTCGCCTCTTTAATGCCAGAGATAGTTGAATTGCTGTTGAGTTCAGGGCTGGCCTGGTCTACAGAGACAATAGCAGGCCAGTCAGGGCTGTATAGTGAGATCCAGTATTAATGAAAAAGGGGGAGAGGCTTAAACATAACAAAACAAAGTAAAATAAAACAAATAATAAAATTTTGTCTGTGTTGGGGAGGTAGTTTGAAATTGAGAAGTGAAGAGGTATTTATGCGGGAAATTTTGGTGAGTGCGGCAGGTGGGGCGTAGAATTGGGTGTGGTCAGATGTAGACTACTTTCTTTTTCTTTTTTTTAAATTTTTAAAAATTAAAAAATTTTTTTTCTCCCCGAGACAAGGTTTCACTGTACCTTTGGAGCCTGTAGACCAGGCTGGCCTTGAACTCACAGAGAGTCTCTTGCCTCCTGAGTGCTGGGATTAAAGGCATGTGCCTCACTACCCAGCCTAGACCGACTACTTTCATTTGTCCGGATGATTTCAAGTTGGCCCTTGAACATGGTCTCGGTTCCTAGGAAGGGGGTGGAGCGGGGGACTCACAGATGCCCCAAGACTCCTGAAGGTTGCTCGGAGGGAGTGGCCCTGCTACCCCTCTTCCGGTGGCCAAGGCTCTGTTCTTCCCTTCCCCTTCCTACGTGGCAGTGATGCCATAATCTAGTCATCCCTACGCCGGTGAAGCTGGACCGGCAGCATCTGTTTCCACAAACTGGGCTACCCCCCAGGTTGGAGTTTAGGGTGAGACTGACTCGGGCCACATTATTTGTCCTCTGCCAAGCATGGCTGAGACCGGCAGGAAAGCCGCGGCACTTCCCACAGTGTCTCCAGAACTGTGTGTAGTGTGTGTTACTAACCCCACTCGAATGTAAGGACAGAGCGGAGGGACAGTAGGAGTTCTGGGAGGAGCTGAGCTCTCCTGACTTCAGGCTAGCTCATTCCCACCTTTCTCTGCTGCTTCCAGATTCAATTTCACTATTTTTTCTCATATCTTTCTTTTAAATGTTCTACATTTAATATGTAAACATCTTATAGATGACACTTTTTTTTTTTTTTTTGG
>NW_004949114.1:4586467-4606067 GCF_000317375.1 Microtus ochrogaster
CTTGTTTTTTACTGCTGAGTAGTACTCTAATATGTATATATTCCATACTTTCTTCATCCATTCTTCTATTGAAGGGCATCTAGGTTGAAGAAACACACATTTATTTGGCTGAGATGAGGTAAAGGCATTTTGCTGTCTAGCCTGATGACCTGCATTAAATTCCTAGAATCCACGTGGTGGAACGAGAGTGCACACAGGCATGTGCATACAGAAATAAATAAACGTAATATAATAAAAAAGAGAAACAGGCTCAGAGAGATGCACAGCAGAGGCCTGGGACTGGGTTCCCAGCACCCACAGGGAGCAGCTTGCAATAGCCCAAACTCCAGATCCAAGGGATCTGATGCCCCCTTCTGGCCACTGCATGCACATGCACTCAATTGCACATATTTTTCTTCCAACAAACACACTTGATTAAAAAATAAACTTAAATCTTTAAAAGAGAGAAGCACTGTAGCAGATACAGAGTTTGGTTAATTTGTTCGAGTGGCTCAAAGAGCCAGAGCGACACCATTTATGCACTGTTCACTAGGGATATAAAAAAGAAGCAGAGCAACAGCCAGATGGAAAAGATGCGGATGCCAGGCCTGTAAGGAGGAGTAAGGCACACTCCTGCCCTCCTTGGGTGCCCCACACTCACAGATTCTCTACACATTCAGCCATCTGAGCCCTCTCATTTACTTTATTTTATTTAGAGTTTCATGTAGCCCCAGAGCCCTTAGCTTGGCTATGTAGTTGAGGCTGGCTTTGTTTGAATCCTCGATGCCCCTCCCTTTCCCTTCTAAGTGTTGGGATTACAGGTACATGTCACTATACCTGGCTTGAGCCTGATCTTTTTAGTTTATTTGTGGGAGCTTCATTAGGAAGCACGAATGATTACATCCCTAGCCACCGACAAAGTTTGCCTGCAGTCCTGGAAGGTAGCAGGTGGGGGTGAAAGTGTCAATCATTTAACATCTGGGTCTAGTGAGGGCTACTATTGCTCCAATGAAACACCATGACCAAAAGCAAGTTGGGCAGGAGAAGGTTTATTTGGCTTCGGCTTCCGCATTGTAGTTAGTCCGCTACTGAAGGAAGCCAGGGCAACAATGCAAGCAGGGCAGGAACCTGGGGGTAGGAGCAGATGCAGAGGCCATGGAGGGGTGCTGCTTACTGACTTGCTCATCATGACCTACACAGCCTGCTTTCTTATAGAACCCAGGACCACCAGCCCAGGACTGGGCCCTACCCCCATCAGTCACTAATTAAAACGCCACCCTTTTGAGACAGGATTTCTCTGTGTAACCACTCTGGCCATCATAGAACTCACTCTGTAGACCAGGCTGGCCTTGAACTCACAGTGATCTGCCTGCCTCTGCCTCCTGAGTGCTGGGATTAAAGACCGTCATCACCAATTTCTGGCTATAGCTCAGTCTTATGGGGTCATTTTCTCAGTTGAGGCTCTCTCCTCTCAGATGGCTCTAGCTTGTGTCAGGTTGACATAAAACTAGCTTGTGCATATACAAAAACTTCCTCATCACTCTGTAGATTCCGAGGGTTCTAGAAGCCATGTGCCCGGAGGGAGAGGAAGAGAATATACTCATTTCACAATGTCACAGTATGGCTCTTTCTGACTTTCTTTTCCTTTTTGTCAACTGATCTATTTCAGTGCCAATACAACACATCCTGGCATACCTTACAATAATCTTTGAGATCTGCTAAAGCAAATCTCCCACTTGTTCTTTTTTTTTCAGGATATTTTATCTATTATTGGCCTCTACTTTAAGATATACCCTTTAGGGGACTGGAGAGATGGTTGAGAGTGCTTGCCATTATTACGGTGAGCTTGGGTTCTGTGCCCAGTACTACATGGTGGCTCACAAAGGCCTGAAGCTCCAGTTCCAGGAGGAGATGACGCCATCTTCTGGCCTCCGTGAGCACTGCATGCATGTGGTGCACTTACACACATGCCAGCAAAACACCCATACACATAATACAAAAATGGGTAAGCCAGGTGTGGTGGCACAGCCCCTTAATCTAGCACTCAGAAGGAAGAGGCAGGCAGATCTCTGTGAGTTCCAGTCTATCTGAGGCTATGCAGGGAGACCTTGTCTCTAAACCAAACCAAAGCAAACCAAACCAAACCCAAACACCCTCCGTAAGTAAATAAATATGAAAAAATACATATTTTAGTGTGGGATGTTCGAATTTTGATTGGCATTGCGTTGATTCTGTAGAGCAAATTTTGGAGAATATTGATTCTTCAAATACATGGACGTGATTTATCTCTCTTTTTTGTTTGTTTTTTTGAGAGAGTGTTTCTCTGTGTAGCCCTGGCTATCTTGGAACTAGTTCTGTAGATCATGCTGGCCTCAAACTCAAGAGATCTGTCTGTCTCTGCCTTTTAAGTGCTCAAATTAAAGGTGTGTGCTACCATGCCTGACTTATCTCTTCATTTTAAAGGACTGTCTTCAGTACCTTTGAATGACATGTTATCCAATCTAATCTATATGAACTTGTATTAGCTTTTCATTACTATAACAAAAGAAGTGAGATAGTTAACTTAAGAAGAGAGGTTTCTTTTGATTCTCAGTTTTGAAGACTTAGACCCACGGTAGGTTGGCCCTATTGCTTCTGGGCCTGTGACAAGAGAGTGTATTGTAATGGGAGCATGTGGGGAAACCACTTGCCTGATGATTTAGATGTGAAAAAGAAGAGGAGGGGGCGGGGCATCAATATTCCCTTTAAGGGTATATTCCCATCGATGAGAAGAGCTCTCACTAGATTCTCTATTTCCCGTGTGTGTGTGTGTGTGTGTGTGTGTGTGTGTGTGTGTTAGGCAAGCATTCCACCACTGAGCTGGACCCTAAAGTGAAAACCTTGGGTGTAAAAATATTTATTTATTTATTTATTTGGCCCCCACCAAGTTTGTCCCTGTGCACAACCTGCTCTGGGTCCCTAGGATAATCCCAAGGTCACTGCCACTGCTAGTGTCCCACCCTCCCAGGAGCCAAGCCCCACCAAGCCCTGCCATTCTTGGCTTGTGTCCAGCGAAGCCTCCAAATGCTCTTTGCTAGTGCTCCTGCCTTCTTCCTGCCCCCAATTCCCCTGCAGTCCACTAAGGTTATGGAGGGTCTCACCGCAGCTGGTAGAACTTGCCTCAGCTTACCCTCCTCAGGCTCCAGACGTCCTTGTTGTCACCGCCTGCAAGGTCCCACCTTTTGAAAGTCCTCCCAAGCTCTTCCTCACCCTCCGCCTGGAAACTCGGACTTTCAAACTCCATTAGAGTGTCAAGCTTTTTAAGAGGAAGCTGCTGCGTAGAGAAGCCAGAGGTGCCAGGAAAGGCTGCTCTCATCGACTGCTAATGGCGGCGTGAACTGTGCGGGAAAGGAATACAGCAAGAGCTACTTCAATTAAATATACATGTGCCCAGCACCCAGCAACTTCGCTCCTGGGATCCATATCATCGAAATAAAAGCATCATTTTTTTTAAAGATGCAAATATAACAACACTTCAGTGAAATTATTAATTGCTTTCAGTGGAAAACCATGAAGCAGGCAAGGGCTCTGCACCAAGGGAGTTAGCAAATGAATCGTGGTGCTTCTCAAAGCAGTACTTACACTTACCTTAGGAAGCATGCAGAGTCTGGTGTGGTGGCACAAGCTTGTAGTCTCAGTACTCAAGAGGTAGAGGCTGGAGGACTCCTACAACTGTGAGGCCATTCTGGATTTTACTGTGAGTTCAAGGCCAGTCTGATAGATATCTACAACCCCCACCTCAGAAGCCAGGTGGTCCCACCCCTCCTAGGTAGACCTTGGGGAGGTACCGGCATCATCGGTACTTGTGAAGGGAGGTGGGGGAAATGTTGGGCCCAGGGCAGCTTTCTTAGGTCAACTTGGTACACACCTGCTAAGATGGGTTCTATAGATGAGCAGGAAGGTAGACCTGAGTCTCAGTTTACCCTAGGGCATTGCTAGTTCTTAGACTCCCTCCTGTTCCCATTTCGCCCTGGGACCTGTTCCTTGCCTTTGCAGGAGACAGCATTAACAGCTAGATATAAACTTGTTCTGTGTTTACCCTTGGAATGACTAATTCAGTTTATTTATTAGCTTTAATACAAAATCATTACAGAGTGTGGAGTTCTAGTCTTGTGAAAGCTAGTAACTTATTATAGACTTTAAAAAAATACAAGTTAGTCAATCATCCTTAAAGTACCAATATGATTAGTTACAGGAATAAACCTTATTTAGCTCCCTGTATATGTTTTCAAAGTCAAACTTAAAGCAAGTAGTAAAAAGACAAAGTTTGTCTAATCAGACATACCTAGGCAGCCCTCATACTTCAGAGATCTGTAGAATATGGCATTTAAAATAATGACCAAAAAGCTTATTATATTAGACAGAGACTCCGAGATCCTAGCAGTAACCCAAGGTCTCCAGAGAAGATCATGAGACACCATGATGTCTCCACCTGGATTGCGATGACGCTGACCACTGGGCAAGATGACCCCCAGTGCAACACCAACTGTCCAGACTGTGGATAAACAGCAGGACCCTGGAGAATGGATTGCACCACTTTTCCCTAGACAAAATAAGGTCAGTCTTTTCCATGTCCCTCTTCCACAGAAAAGAAAAGGTTCACCTTCTGGCCCTGGCTGAGACAGTAAGACTGCTGTTCTGGATATTTCTGCCTCCAATGCTGTGGAGACCTGGGTATGACTAACTGTATATGAACTCTGGTCCCTATCATTTTTAATAGATTCAGAAACAATTTGGTTTGTACTCAGATATACTTTATTTATTCTTCTGAGATCTCTGATAGTATTAATGCCTAGGGCAGTTATAATGTCAGTTTAGCAGCAAAAATTATCCAGATGAAAGTTCTTAAGCTTTGAGGGTTTAAAAATGACTTAAGATATAAAAAATGCTTCTAATTTCTCCCCACTCCACCCCCCCGCCACCATGGTAGTTCTAATAAGCTAACAAAGCAATGACTACTTACTGTGTGGGTCACAAACTCAAATTTTAGACCTATTCTGGTTGTCATTTAAATATGAACTTAAAGGTCTTTCTCATTGGGCCAAAGACATCTCTGTCCAAACCATACATGGTTTTCTGGACAGCAGAAAAATATGTTTCTAACAAATCTGCAGTTTTTGCTAGGACCCAAAGGTATGAGTCTATTCCTTTTGTTTACAGATACCTGATATCTGCTCTTTTTCTACAATATGAGTTTTTCTTTAAATAAATTTTAACTTCTGTTCCTAGTTTAAACTTATCTCAGTAGGCTTCCACTTGGCTGGCAGATGCATCTTAGCATCAGTTGCTGACTCCAACCTGCTCTGGATGGTGGCAAACCCTGAACTTCCTGAACGCTGATGTGGACCAGTCCAGCTGATATGAACACTCCCTGTCCCTTCAATGGAGTATGATGAGTGCCCCATTGCCTAAATGCTCCCCCCTGTGGCTAGCCTTTCAACCTGCTTGGGTAGGCCCAAGATAACAACACCCCAATGTCAGCTTAAAGTAGTTGCAGAAAGTAGAACACATCATCCCATGCCCTCTGCCCAAAATAGGTTGAAAGGGGAAACTAACTGGCATGGGGGACAAGATAACTACCTATAGTGCCTGTAAATATACTAGGTCCAGAGTTGTCAGTTAATGGATTTATTAATTTAAGTAGCTCCATGCCTCCTTAAAACCAGAGGCAAGCAGGACCCAAGATTAAGTCCTGTCATCTATGCTTGTGAAGGGGGAAATGTGGGGGCTAGCCATGATAAGCTAAAAATGGGCAGGTCACCCAAAGGAAGTTCTTTACTTTACTTATCACCTGCCAGAGTAGAACTCGGTCATCAATAAATTTAATAAGAGGCCTGAGTCTCAGTAGTTTACTCCAAAGCAATACCTG
Organism: Microtus ochrogaster; assembly: GCF_000317375.1. Lineage (NCBI taxonomy): Eukaryota > Metazoa > Chordata > Mammalia > Rodentia > Cricetidae > Microtus > Microtus ochrogaster. The sequence goes on from NW_004949114.1 coordinate 4,592,355, forward strand.
GTTGCAGAAAGAACCACAAGCAGAGATTACCCAACCACCACTCAAGAACAGACCATTCAAAGGAAATACCTAACATTCCAACCACTGTAGATAGGATCACCTGCCAGTGCACATTCACCAGGACATCCCTAGACAAATGTCAGAGAATCAGGGGTCCTGAACCTCAGAAACCCCTCACCCCCACCTTTACTACTATAAAACCAAATTCTAACTGAGCTTGAGGCTCTCCATTTATTCCAATATGTTGGACATGTGGAGAGACAGATTTTGCAAACTTGATTAAAATAAAGGCTCTCTGCTCTTACATACGGGACTCGGTCTCCTTGTTGGCTTTTGGGGGACTTTGTGGATTTGGCATAACAAGGGGGTGTGTAAGAAACTTGCTGTGGAGCTCTTCTTGAAGGTATGGTGGGTGAACTGGGAGCACGGAGGGACCTGGGAGCCACTGGCCATTACAGGGACATGTCCAAGGAGTTCTCCTAGTGCCCACACCTAGCTGTACCCTTTCAGAGCCTGGGCAACTCATTTCTCTGCTCAGAAGAAGGAGGAGTGGTGAAGCTGAGGGCTTTTGCTCCCATCCTTCTTCCAGAGGAAGACACGAGCAAGACCCTCTTCTGCCGGATGGAGAGGGTCTCACACGGTGCTTCCTGTCAGTGCCACCTCTCCTCCGTCTTCAAACCTAAAGCTCTGCGTGCTCACATTCATTCCGGCTGCTGTCCCTGGTGTGTTAGAGTGAAGGCTTATGGGGCTTTCCCATGATGCTTTGCCTAGACCCCGAGTGGAGGACGGTTGGCACACTGGTCCCGATTCTCCTTTCCTGGATGAAGGCTGTTACTGATTTCCTCTTGAACTGTCTAGAGGAAGGTCCACTCTGACTTCTACCTGCTCCATGCACTTTTCCCTGTGGGTTACTTCCTTCAGGAAAAAGAATTAGTAAGCCAAGATGTCACAATCCACTATTGTAGCTTCTTTTTCTATCACATACTTATTTATTTTTGTGGATGTGTGAGTGTGTGTATGTGTGTGAGACACGCAGAGAGACAGAGAGGAATACAGAAAGAGGGAGGCGGGGAGGGAGGAGAGAGAGAGAGAGAGAGAGAGAGAGAGAGAGAGAGAGAGAGAGAGACTTTGGAGAGTTGTTGCCTTCTGCCATGTGGTTCCAGGGTTGAACTCAGATCATTAAATTTGCCTGCAGGCACCTTTACCCATGGAACCATCTCTCTGGCCCCTTCTTTTAACAAAGCCAAAACGCCTCACGTGGGCCCCTTTCAGTGTACACACAATGGCCAGGGAGTATCTTCTCCGTTTTCTTCCTAAGAGAAAATGAGCCGAGCTTTCCTCTCTTCTTTTTGTAAAAATATTCGTTTTCGGGTTTTACTCACCTGCCACCAAACCGCCCCTTTAAAAGTGCTCAGAAGTCAGCGCTGAGTGTGAGGCTCACACCTGTTACCCTAGCACTTGCCAGGGGAAGTGAAAGGAGTAGGGCACAGGAGAGGCCAGCCTAGGCTACACGGTGAGTGTCAGGCCACCCAAGGACAGGTAATGAGATCCTGCCTCAAAAAGCACCCCTAAATCTAGGCCCCCAAAAATGTTTAATTTAGGGGTCTATTTTTTAAAAAGTGTTTTGGTGTTTCGCTTGCATGTGTAACTGTGTGCTACTATGTGGGGGCTGGGAACAAATCTGTGTTCTCTGCTCTCTGCTGAGCCCCTCTCCAGCTCCAATTCAGAGGAGTTAATAAGCTTGGCATTCTATAACCTTTGCCATGATTTGATTTCAGATCATTTTAATCCCTTTAGGAACCTGATACCCATTGGCAGTCCTTCCCTCTGGCCTCTGGAAGCCCCTAACACACTTCCGTCTCTGCATCTGTGGGCTCTGGGTATTGCGGACAAATGAGAGCACCCAGGAAGTGCTCACGATGCTTCACCGTGTTCAGCTCCTCTGCAGCAGCACACAGCATATTCGGCTCAGCACACGCTAGTACCCCGTCATATGTACATACACAGGGTGTAGATATGAACAGCAGCTTATGAGCATCGGGTTATTTCTACATGAAAAAATTGCACAGCATGGAAGCAGGACAAAGCGTGAGTGTTCACAGAGGTTTTGAGCAGATGCATTTTAATTCTTTCGTTCAGGGACGTACGCAGGCATGGGTGAGCTCCTTCTTGCTCGCAGAAAGCAAATTGCATGATTTTTTTCTTTTTTTTTTAAAGTTAGTATATTTTTAAAATTTATTTATTTATTAATTATGTATACAGCATTCCTTCCATGTATGCCTGCAGGCCAGAAGAGCCACCAAGTGGTTGCTGGGAATTGAACTCAGGACCTTTGGAAGAGCAGGCAATGCTCTTAACTTCTGAGCCATCTCTCCAGCCCAAACTGCATGGCTTTTCACATCACTGTGAGGTAGCAACACGGGCAACACTGTGGCCCTTGGTTTCCTGTGAGCTTCTTACCAGGATCAACCTCATTAATGCTGTACAATTCTGCCTCCACTAACAGGGTATTTGGCTCCATCTCCAAATACCATGTCCAGTTGCCATTTCTTCTGAGCAGAGGAGGGAAGACCTGTTTCTCTGTGACTCAGGAAAATTCAGCTGTTTGGTCTGTGGGTAGAGCTGAGAAGCACAGCTCACCAGACCTGGGGTCCTCGGCTCACACCGCCAAAACATGGAAATGGTTGGTTAGCTCACGTCCTTGTGGCATCTTCCCCTAGCACAGTGTTCCTTGCCAGGCTTGGCGCAAGTGTTATGTAGATGCCGCAACCACGTGCCTAGAGCTTTCGAAGCTGGGAGGGCAAAGGAGCCCCCAGCTCCGCTGTGTTAGTATTGTCACAGAAGCTGCAAAAAGAAACAAAAGTCCCATGAAACAAAACACACCTGCTGAGTGAAATCCCCTAGTGAACCCAGCAGCTCGGAGGTTGCAGGCAGTCTTCCAAGATCACCATAGCAACCAGAAACAGAGCCTTTCATACAGTTTGCCAGCCTCTTCAGAGACAAAGACCTGTGGACCTCTTGGTGAACTTTGGGCAAACCTTGGCTGCTCAGGTTGCTTCCCCTCCCTTCCCAGGTTTGGCATCTCTTTTCTGATTGGAGCTACTTTTTTCACTTATTCGCACACCCATATGCAGCTTGCGAGGCCTAGCTGGCCACCTGGCACATCTCTGATTCCTTGCATCCAGGTGCTGCGGGAGCCCACCAAGGAAGAAGGGAAGGGAGACTTGAAAGCCTGCCCTCTGGCCCTGGCCTGACTTCAGATGTTCCTGCTTGCTTCTGAGATCTTCACTGCAGACTTCAGGGTCTGGCTCATAGCTGGCTTGCTCATCGGAGAAGGAAGAGTTGCCTTCCAGAATCACCAGAGACAGAGAGTTGAAGGTCCTTGGGTCCAAGGCTTCTGCCCTGGGCAGGAAGCTTGCTGGATTCCACAATCTGATGAGCAGCCGCAGGTGAGGGCCTCGGGCTTGTCTCAGCCACCAAGACTCTTGTCACGTGGTGGGCTCCAGAGAGGAATTCCCTCTGCAGCGGCGTCTGAGCTCGGCAGTTCCAAACTTCCAGACCGGCTTTGGAGACCCATTGCTCCTGACAGGCTTTGAAAACCCATTGCTCTGGATTCCTTCAACACCAGCCTTCTTTGAGGCCTGCTTCTGTTATTGCGACGCTGCTCTGCATGACACCGGTGTTGGCACCTGAAGGCCTCCAGCCTTTGGGGTTTAGCAGTCCCCAGAGTTAGCACCCCAGTGCTACTGAGAGTTTAAAACTCTCCCATTTAAATACTTCATGGACATCTTTTCCAACTTTTATCCCATTTAAAGGGAAATAACAATAAAGTACCCACCAGTCTGTGCTCTGTGCTGTCTGCCCCGAGAGCCCCGGTGGAGAAGACGGTGGTCTCCCGACCGCTCCAGAAGGGCTACGGTGGAGTGCAGTGGCTAGGGCAGAGGTTTGGAATAGGCAGAATCAAGTTCAACCCTCACCATGAGCCTGGTGTGGTGCTCATGCCTGCCATCAGCACCCAGAAGTCAAGGTAGGAGAATTAGCAGGGGTTCTAGGCCAGGATGGACACAGTGAGTTCCAGGCAAGACAGGGCTACAGTGAGACCCTGTCTCAACCAAACCAAACCAAACCAAACCAACCAAAACTACCTCAACACGTGCAAACAAAATAAAAGAAAGCATTCGTACACCAAGCCCACAGAAACAAAACAACCCCAGATTTCAACCAAACCACACCAAACCCTCCCTTTGCCTAAGCTATGGGCATAGCAGCGTGGAGGCTGAGAAAATCCACAAGCCTAGTTTGGTCATCTTTAAACCGAGATGCACAGAGCTTCCTGTTAGAGATGTTTTGAGACTGAAAGGAAAGAATGCCTTTGCAGGCCTTAGCATTGCAGTGGAGTTAATGATGATAACTATTATTAGCGTGGTAAACATGTTACTAGTTAGCATGGTAAATACTTATTAGGAAGGTTTATTAGGAAGAGTAGATCGAAAGACAGTAGCAGTGTTATTCCACAGTTAGATCCCCCAAAGCTTGGGGGTGGGGTGGGGGGCACAGGCAGCTAGGAGCTAAGCAGCCACCACTTCTACGGAGGAGAAAGATACAGGCTGGTGACTGGCAGAGGAGCTACCAGGGTTCTGGTGACCGTCAGGCTGAAGTGGTCAAGCCTGAGTCTGAGACCAGAAGGGTTAAAGTGGAACTAGGAGCCAGGGTGAAAAAAGTCATTTCCTTATAGGACACTGGAATTCCTTGTGAACACAACACCAACACCACAAAGCTGATGGATGGAGTAGCAGAGGAGTAAACACAAATAGAAGTTGTCCCCAGAAGAATGTCATTCAGAAACAGTTCAAACAGGGCCCACAGAGCGGAAGACCACTCCGTCTGTCACTAGCTGTCGTTTCTTTTTGCTGTAAACAATAAGAGCAAAAATCAATAACCGAGTGGAGCCAGCCACCTCCCGCCGAGATGGGGCTGTGAGCACTGTACCAGGGGCTCCTGCATAGTGCTCCTTTTCTGGTTTTCTCCTGACAACCCGATTCCTTTTCCTCCACCACAGAAAGCAATGGAAAAGCCGATCGAGCCTGGAAGACCTCATCCTTAGTGACTGCTACATTGGGCAAAAGGTCAACACTTGTATGTTTATATTTCACACGGCAGCAATATATGGATGGATATTTGTATTTTATGTAGAAGTTTCCAGAACCTATTAAGTGACTGGAACAACATACTTAATACATTTTGGAAAAAAATTAGAAAGATACTATAAAACATCACATAAAAGGCAAAAAATAATCCTCCATCTTCAACTAAGCAAGAAGTCCATGTACTACTTTCTCTTGCTCAGGTGAGAGGTGCTCCCTCTGCCCTTGTGCTGCAGCCTGTCCTCCTGACCCGGAAGACAGCACTCTTGTTTCCTCATCAAGTCTTCCTAAGAAAGTATAATTGCCATTTTATCGCCAGAAAGAGCTGTTGCTGCTCCGCAGTGTTTGCCAGTGCCCCTTCCTTTTGGACATTTGGGCCTGTGTCCGGCTGCGCATCTCTAAATCTCCTAGGGCTTGTGGAGAAGGTATTAATGGAAGCAGCTTCACTGCAGCAGCGGCCTTCTGGGCGGCATCGTTGGCTCTCTCACTTCTGTGGCTTATGCTGAGTCCTGGTTTGTCATTTTGTTTTGACAAGCCATTTCTGCAACCCAGAGCCACAGAGTTAGTTTAGGGACACTCATGTCTAACTGTTTGAATCTTGACTACTTGTTGATTTACAAATTTGGCAAGTACAAACTACTCCAAGGTAGAGCTAGGGGACCATTCAGGTGGGATCCCCAAAACCCACTTAAAAAGCTAGGTGTGGTGGTGAGTGTTTAGAATCCCAGAACTGGGGAGGTGACAAGCCATAGGGATTCCCTGGTACTCCCTTTCCAGTCACCTGAGCCTACTTAGCAAGCCCCAGGCCATTGAGAAACCCATCTAAAAAAAGGGTTTCCCAGTTGGAACAGATTCACATCTACAATACAACTCCTAAGGTTTAGGGATCATTTCGGAAGAGGGGTGGAAAGATTATAAGAGCCAGTGGGACAGGAAGTTTGCTCTGAGACTGTGGGGGACATCAGCTGAGCGGCAACAAATCTCTTGTGACTTTCAGATGCTATTTGACTGTGCGCTTAGCTTTGGGTTGGTAGGAACTAGTGTCTGTCACTAGGTTTCCAAAGGGCTTATGTGACAGTCATAAGGAAGTTCAGCCAAACACAGGGGTGGAAATGAATGCCTATCCAGGGAACTGGCAGGACAGTTGGGCTCTAGATCTGCAGAGTTCCAGGGCTTTAATCACAAAGGTCTGAGCAGCCAGTCCATCTTGTAGATCTGTAACATAGGGGTGGCTTCTCTCCTGGGTGAAAGACGCCCCTTTCTGCTTTGCACCCCCATCTGAGCTCAGAGCCTGAGGACAGCAATGATGGACCACAGGGTCCGCACAGGCTAGGAGGCTGCCTTCTTTTCTACAAGACAGGGGAAGCCGATGGACTGAAGGTGTCTCATTACCCATCCTTTGGCGCCTCCTGCTGGCCATTCCATTCCCATGGTCCTTCCAGGAGAGTGGTCAGAGGAGGTTAGGCAGCTAAGGGATTGCTGGGGGAGCCTAGTGGCCGCTAGCTTTGGACAACAGCTGTCTGGAGCAGAGGCCAGACCAGTGAGCTCCTCTTAGGGCTAAGTCACTGGGTACAGCAGAACGTCGGCTCCCACAGCCAAAAGCTGAGCTAAGCTTTTCTGTGCCACTGAATGTGCTTTTGTTTTCACAAACCAAACTCATCCTATAATGCAATCCCTGTATGGGCTTTGGTCAGGGGCCGGGTGCTGAGTCTGCACAGCAAGCCCTCGGCAGCTGTGTCTCTGCCTCTTCTGGTTCATTTGCTGCAGCTTGTTTTTTTTTTTTTTCTTTCCTCCTCTCTGGGCCAAAGTTTACAGTTGGGCAGAAATATTTCTGGGCACACACATAAACCAAACCAAAGACTCCCAAACACACCCCCAGCCCCCAAACACCCTCCAACAAAAAAACCCATTTTTTTTCCTGTCAGTTATCATGGTGGGATGGATGGGCAAGGTGCCTTTTGCCTGATGGTGCAGGCAGAGGCGTTGCAGTCCTCTGAGAGATTAACTGTTGAAAACAAGTAAAAACTGCACCTGGACGTAATAAAGCCAGTGCAAATACTTTACAAAGAGGAGGCTGGTGGCATATTAATGGGAAAATGTGTATCTTTCATGTAGAAAATTTTGTTGCAATTTGTTGCAATGTAGCAACAGGTGTTTTAGGAGAAAACTGAGCCACGAGAGCACTAAACTGGAGCCCAGGCATCAGCTGACCTCACTCCCTAGAACCCAGCCTATGCTGTACTGCTGCTGGCAGTGGAGCCCGGCTCATGCCGCCTTAGGGACTGCCCTCTTCTGATCCTGCATCCCTCCCACCTCCATGGTTCAGGCATGCAGCTTTTCTGTCATGTTTCAACTCTCCCAATCTTCTATATCCAGCTACATCTCGTCTACTGAGTGACATCTCTGGTCCTGGGCTCTCTGCTGTCTCTCCTGCTGTCCTCTGTAACAGTCTGACGCTGGTTTGCACGACTGTTCCCCCTTCTTCCTCCATACATCTCCCTTGAATCTGAACTAAGATACTTCTCACCCTCCTCTTCATTTAGTGTAAGTCCTGCCATATAGTGGGTGCTCAGTAAATCCTTGTTCACACTGAGGAGGGATGTGGGGTAAAGGACTCAGGGAGGGGGAGCCTATGGGAGGGGACTTTTAGGTAGAAACATGATCATGAACATCCCGGAGGATGAGCCCAAAAGGTGAAGCTTGTGAGACTAGCCGCCAGGGTGTGTCTCTGAGACTGGGGTCACGGGACAGCAATACCTGTGAGTCATCGTCTCGTGGATACCTGGGGCCTCAGTCCTGAATGCTGTATTCATTGCTGTGTTCCCGAGTCAGGTAGAGCAGGTGCCTGTGAGTCACGACCCCTGACTAATGAGGAGCAAATGCAGAGGAAACCTTGTTCTCTTCACACAGTAGCCTTCCAGCCATCATTCCTTACCCTGGATGAAATCATGGCTGGCTCCTAGTCTTTTTAGCGTCTCTGAGGTCATGACTTCCAGGTGGTGGGAAGTCTATCTGAAGGTCCTCATTCCAGCTCCAGTTTAAGGGCTTCTACTGCTGCAGCTGGGCCTGCCCTGCAATGGGGAGGGGCCTGCCCTGCAATGGGGAGGGGCACGTGGGAAGCCTCTTCACTTTCATCCAGTTGCCCCCATCACTACGTGTCCACTTGCTCTTCTAGGTAGGGGGAGTGGAGACACAAGCCATTCCAGGTTTTCTGACCATCACCCTTATAATCCTCATGGTTGACTGCTGAGGGCTTTTCCAGTTCTCCTACTCACGGCCTCTCAGTGGAGAGGACACCTCTCTCACTGACCCCTTGTGACAGTCCCCACCAGGATCCAGCTGATGTCTCCAGACAGACTCTGCTGGGGTTAAGTTGTCCTATAGGTAGGCCCTATTTTTCAGGGAGTTTTTGTTTGCTTGTTTGTTTTTGTTTTTCAAGACAGAATTTCTCTGTGTAACAGTCCTGGCTGTCCTGGAACTCACTTTGTAACCAGGCTGGCCTCGAACTCACAGGGATTCTCCTGTCTCTGCCTCCCAAATGCCTGGCACCCTTTAGGAAATCTTTATCTGACCCTGGGGGTTCAAAAATTGCTTCCGACATCACGTGGCAGTGCAGCTGACTCCTGTACGGCCATTTCTCCTTATTGGCTCCGGGCAGGCAACCTCTCGTTTTCAGAGATGTTTTACACACTACTCAGGAACTATTTCCTGTATTTTTCCCTTACATGTCCCAGTTCAAGTCAGTTGAGAGGTTCTCTTGTGAGCTTCTCACTTGGTCTGCGGGACAGACAGTGCCTGCTCTCCTCCTCTGTGGGGGTGAGGTGGAAACAAATGCCGTCCTTGAAACACACAACTCTCTCTCTCTCTCTCTCTGAACAATCCCAGAATGTCTTTTTCTTGAGGCGAGGATAGGTTTATTGTTTGCTTTGGGGCTAACCTCCTGCCTAGAAAATTCCTCATAGAGGACCAAAAGCCCCTCTAGAAAGCTTAGAAATGTATTCCCTTTACCTTCCACTGTAATGGAAGCAGTGAAAATATTTAGCTTCCAGTGGCATTGAGGTCTGGAGAATGAGTGAACGGATGGAATTACCATTGGGAGGTCTCAGGGTTGTTTCCTCCAGGGGCCTTCCTGGGTGAGAAATGAAGTTAGTAGGAGGAGAGAAGGCTGGCAAGGGGGCAGCAAGGGGCTCAGCTCTGGATGCCCACCCCCTGGGGCAGACTCAGAGACTTGGGCTTGAACCCCTGCTGTCTCTCTAGCTGTGTGCTCTTGGTAAATGTTCTTGTTTTCTTTGCGAGTCGCCTCATCTGGAAAACTCAGACAGTGGCAGAAACTGCTACACAGGGCTAGTCCATTTGAAATAATGTCTCAGGGGACACTTTGTGTCACAGTGTCAGCATCGTTGAAGGCCAGGGCTAGGTGTGCCAGCAGGAAAGAGAGTGGCTGGGAGGTGGGTCCTGGAGTGAGGAGAAGCTGGTGTCAGGCTCCTGGCGGACTGGCTGCTGGAGAAGTCAGCTGAAGCTGAGCCCTGTCCAGGCTTCCCTGAATATGGGCCCCAGCCTGTCCTCTGCATGCCAGCTCTTCCTCTGCCTGTGTGGGCCTTTCACTCAGCCTCAGGCCTGGAGAGGGTCCTAGTGACCAGCGTCTATACACTCTGAGGCTAAGTCTGTCGTCCCCCCCCCCCCCACCTCATCCTCCCTCAGGGCCAGCTTTCATCCCAGGCCTACTGTCATAGGGCCTGGCCTGGGCTCAGGGGAGCTGACTCATGTCTCTGGCTTCTCCGGCAATAGAGCCTCCTACCTCCCTTGCCTGACTGTTCACTGAGCTAGTGGAGGAGGCCAGCTGCATGAAGCTGGTGAGCCCAGCAGGCCTGGGGGGTAGTTACAAAGGGGCTGTAAGTCCCAAGTGCCCAGAGGAGGGTTGGGAGGTCAGTTGGTCCTTGCACCCTCTTGCCTTTCTGCTGCTGTGCCCCTCATTTCCAGGGCAACTGTCTTTCTCGTTTCCATGGGCTCCTGGCGGTGCTTCAAAATCTCATACGTATGAATCACAGTGTGGCTGTGTGACTATGGACCTGCATGGTCCTTGTCTCTTCATGCCATGAGCCTCTTGTGTGCAGTCCTCCAAAGCTCTGAACCGCAGGAGGCTCTTACAGGGCCACAATTGCAGTGTGGCTTAGCTCACAGGGGTGATGGACAAGACCTGGGGGACTAGCATCAGAGGGTGTGGTTACTGGGCAGGTTTGGAACCCCGGGAGAATTCCAGTGAGACAAGGCCCAGGACATGAGGGAAAGAGAGACTGGCCTGTCACCATCCCGTAGGTGACACCCTCTGAAATGTTCGGAGGAAGTGGAGTCCTCTGACTAAGTCACACAAACACCGACTAACTCCTCAGAATCGACGTGTCAGAGGGTTCTTTGCTTTAAGCCTTTAATCTAGTTCTTGTGGATGAGGTCACCCTGGACACAGTGACTGTTGAAGGAGGTGGACGTGTGACCGGAAGCAGGCCAGTCAGAGCTGCAGATGAACCTGGTCTCTGATTCCTAAGGTGATAAACTCACCACAGTATGAGGACTATTCCTAGTGTGAAAGAGGAGGAAGAAAAGAACTTGCAGAATAACCACTGACCTTAGAAAAGGAAGGAGCATTCAGGAGCCTGAATACTGTATCTTTAGAGAGGCAGGGGCGGTGGGGCAGGGTGGGGTGTGTGCTCAGGAAAGGATTTTTGTGGAGATCATTGCACAGGAAGCTGGGTTATATAGTGGTATGCGCACCCTTGCATTGCAAATTGAATATATATAGCTTTCCATCACCTAGTGATGTTAACCCCACAGACTTCTTTGGTTAGAAGAGAAACTCCACAAGGCAACTGGAAACCAGAGGAGATGGCAACTGGGAAGTCACGGCCCAGGAAAAAAAGCACACTGGCAACATGCTCTCGGACAGATGACATTTAGTGTCTCAAAGGTTTTAGTTTACCAGACGGTGACAACTAAGTACCTTAGACTTGGTGACTACCCCATGCTGGAAGCTGGGAAGTTTAAGGTCAAAGGACCAGCAGATTCAGTGTTTGGTGAGGGCATGTTTCTTGGTTCTTAGATGGCCGCCTTCAAAACTTTTAAGCATTGTTTGATAGTTTACATACTTACATAGTCCTCTCTCTCACCTCTCTCCCTCTCCTACTGAACCCCCCTTCCACAAGTCCCCCTCCTATATTTATTTATGTATTTAGTGACTAACTGAGCTTCAAGTTCTTGCCAGAGGCAAGTGGGAGGTTATTTGCTGGAGGACAGACACCTTTTGGCTACACCAATGAAGAAAATGGATACCGTCTACCGTAATAGCTGTTAACTGACAAGAATCCCTCAGGGAGGGGCATCGTTGGATCACTCTCTAACCCATGATGAAAAGCTGAAGAGTCCAGTCATGTGCAGGTCTTGTCCAGGCGACCACAGCTGTGTTGAGTCCATGTCTGGAAGAGGCCATTATGGATGTGTTCTTACATAGTGGGATCCAGTCATAGGGTCTGTACCTGCACTGCCTAACTGCCCAGTAATGTTGGACTAAGCTTTGACATAGGGAACTTGGAGGTGGGGGGCATAGATATCAGTTTATAGCAAAATGAAGGGAAAAAGTGCTCATTTTGCTTAAGCTGTGAAAGCTCTGTGGTTGAGATCTTAGGTCCCTGGACAAGGAGTGAAGAGCCACCTGTGTGATTTCTGGCTGTGTGGCAAGTAGTAATGATGCTACAATTTGTAGCTCCACCGCCTCATAGATGGAGGTTTGGGTTTCATCTGCATATAATAAACCTAAAACAAAGCCTGAAACTGTAACGGTGGGTCCGAGTGTGTGCGCTGATTTGCCTGAAGATGTAGGGACAGAGGTCTGATGGAAGTGGGCGGAGAGAGGTGTATGGAAGCTGGAGGGAGTCAGCAGCACACAGGGACAGTCTGAAACAGTCACAAGGGTGGGCATGGAGAGATGGCTCATCAGTTGAGAGCACTGTCTGCTCTTACAGAGAACCTGAATTTGGTCCCAGCATCGTAACGCTGCTCCCAAGATACCCGATGCCATTTTCTGGTCTCCACAGGCACCACACATGCAAATGGTACATATACATACATACAGGCAAAGCACCCTTACACACAAAATAAAAATTTGTCTTAAAAAATAGTCAAACAGGTTGCTAAGAGGAAGCTGAAAGAATAGCATTGTATCCACTAACACTGTGTCCGCTAACACTGTATCCACTGACGCTGTGTCTGCTGACACTGTGTCCGCCGACACTGTATCACCTAAACTCAGGAGTGAGACAAGGAGAGAAGGGTCAAAACTTTGTCCACCCGTTTCATTTCAGAGAGTTAGTGGTAATGCCCTCATTGTCAGTTAAATAAACAGAAGCATAAGCCTCCTTGCCAAAGTGGCATATGCAGACTAAGGGAAAGGGAAGTAACTAAAGTGGCCGTCGCCAGGAGAGGGACTGCAGTGAGGACAGGGCAACTTTTGTAGTATAAACATCTAAATTACTTAACTTTAAAAAAGGGCATATGCATGTATGGTTTGCTAAAAAATAAAAAAGGAAGGAAGAAATAGTACCAAAGAAAGGATAAATCATAATGGCGGTCACATTTCCTTTCCTGTGATGAGGATGAGTCACTTTTATAATTCAAAAAGGGAAAAAAAAGCACAAAAAATAAGTTGAAATTGACATCTTGGGATTTATCATTAGTGGTAAAGTGCTGTGCAAGTCCAAGAACCCGAGTTTGGGTCTCACTGAGTCTCAGCACCCCTGTAAAAAGCTGGTACTCTCGTCAGAGCACATGGCGGTACTCCTGTAACCCAAGTGCTGGGGAGGTGGATGGAGGCAAACACACCTTGCGAGTGTATCCTTTGCCCCACTGATCGCACTTCCTCAGCTGCCACAGAAACTGCAGATCGAATGCTCAAGAGTGAGCATCACGGAACTTCTCTCTGACTGGGCCAGGATGATCCAGTATTGATTCTTTTTCTACTCTTGTGGGTAATGTGTTACAATGTGAAGAATTTTCTTTAACCTTAGGAAAGTCTTTTTGTTGTTGTTGTTGTTTTCCCCTTGATGGAAATACCCTACAGAAACTCTTCCTTTGTAATGTTTAGGAACCTCAGCATCAGTGAATCAGTGAATGCTTGTGTTTTTCTCATTTCTTTGTTTTGTGCCAAGGCTTGTGTTTCTCACGTGGTAGAGGAAGAGTTGGGCCCGGGAGTCCCAGGCTTCCCATGACTTGTAGGAATCTTCAGGAGGCTTTAAACATATGTGAGAGGTGGGGGTGGCTAGGAGTTGGGTGGGAGTGGAGGAAATGGTGGACATCCAGGCTCCTGCTGAAATCCATGTATTAAAACCTGTCGAATTGAAGCGGCATGTCTCACGAATGTGAGGAAGAACATGGCTGGGAGGGCTATGAATGAAAATGAGGAGGACATGACTTTTCCTAGGTGTGGTTGAGAAGAAGGATCTATCTATCTATCTATCTATCTATCTATCTATCTATCTATCTATCATCTATCTATCTATCTATCTATCTATCTATCTATCTA
>NW_004949114.1:4606167-4606962 GCF_000317375.1 Microtus ochrogaster
ATCATTATCTCTCTATCATCTATCTATCTATCTATCTATCTATCTATCTATCTATCTATCATCTATCTATCATCTATCTATCTAATCTATCTATCATCTATCTATCTATCTATCTATCTATCTATCTATCTATCTATCTATCTATCTACTGTAGATACAAGGGAGAGAACACCAGATGCATCTGGAAAAGTCCAGACTGAATATGGCAAGCAGAATAGACCAGGCCATGAAAGGAGAGGGGGAAGAGGAGAGCAAGAGAGGAAGCGAAGAGAGGGGACCAGGAGAGGCACCAAGAGAGCGCCGGCCAACATGGCTGCTTTAAAGGAAAAGAGAAGCTGGGGACAGGAAGCTCAGGCTGGAGAGGTTTAGTGGGGTTGAGGGTGAGAAGCACTGATAGGAGCCAGGTCTCTGGACCAGGTGCTTGCTATGCTGAGAGACCTGGTGGCCAGGTCTGATAAGTTAACAGGCTCCTCAGTGAGCCATTTTATTATTTTTTTTGAGATCTAATAATCTATGGAAGGCATTAGAAAAAAATGGTGAGGGGCTGGGGATGGGGGTAGGAGGGAGGTAGCTGGAGAGATAGCTCAGAGGTTAAGAGCACTGGCTGCTCTTCCAAGGGTCCTGAGTTCAATTCCCATCAAATACATAGTGGCTCACAGCCACCTGTAATGAGATCTGGTGCCCTCTTCTGGGGTGCAGGCACACATGCAGACAGAACACTATACATAATAAATAAATAACTCTTAAAAAATAAAGTAAGCAATGGGTGGGTGCACCCCTCGTGGTCCCGACTTC
>NW_004949114.1:4608412-4609891 GCF_000317375.1 Microtus ochrogaster
CTTCCTTCCTTCCTTCCTTCCTTCCTTCCTTCCTTCCTTCCTTCCTTCCTTCCTTCCTCCCTCCCTCCCTCCCTCCCTCCCTTCCTTCTTTCCTTTTCTTTTTTTTTCTGAGACACAGTCTTATGTATCCAAGGCTGACCTCAGACTTGCTCCGTAGCTGAGGGTAGCCTTGTACCTTTGATCCTCCTGCCCATACCTCCCAAATGCTGGTATTACAGGTGCATGGCACTAAATTTGGCTATTTCTCTTTACTACTCCATCTTCCCTTCAGGAGCTCATCTGGTCCCGTGTTTGTATTTCTACATATTTACTGTCTCTTCTTTCCCTAGAGATCTAAGTAGGAGGCAGGAGTTAGCCTAAGTGGCCCCTTGCGTTCTTGGGATTTACAGATGATGTCTGATTTCTGGGCAGCAAAAAAGGAAGGGACCTGGAGATCGAGTGCTGCTACTGTCGGCCTGGAAACAAGAGGACCTTTGTACCAGATGGGGTCTTTTTGGTTGCAAAACATCAGAAGAACGAATTCAAGGTGGGTTATAAACTAGAGGTGTATCTCCTACAAAGAACATCTGTATTCAAGAGACTGCAGATGTGGGTGATTGTATCAAGCAGTCATGCCAATTTCTTTGCAAGGATTTCCTTTCCCTTCAAGAAGCCATAAGCAGGGCTGGAGAGATGGCTCAGAGGTTAAGAGTATTGTCTGCTCTTCCAAAGGTCCTGAGTTCAATTCCCAGCAACCACATGGTGGCTCACAACCATCTGTACCGGGGTCTGGTGCCCTCTTCTGGCCTGCAGGCATACACACAGAATGTTGTATACATAATAAATAAATAAATATTTAAAAAAAAAAAAAGAAGCCATAAGCATGCCTCCTTCCATGATGACAACCTATAGTGGTATATTATTTGTCTTTTAATAAATAAAGCTTGCCTGAAGATCAGTTTAAAGCAGCCACACTAGTCATCCATACAGGCCAGGCAGTGGTAGCACACACCTTTAATCCCAACAGTCACACTAGTTAGCTATAGAGGCCGGGCGGTGGTGGTGCACACCTTTAATCCCAGCACTAGTGAGGAATGAAATATGGGAGGAGACAGGTCTCTCTCAGTATCAGTCTGAGGATTCATGGAGTTAGGATTGCCTATTTTCAGTTTGAGGGAGAGATAAGAGTCAGTGGTTGGCTGCTTTGCTTTTCTGATCTTCAGGTTGGATCCCAGTATCTGTCTCTGGGCTTTCATTATTTACTCTACAACAACCAGAGCAGGAAGAGAGGCAGGGAACTTGTTCTTTTATACACACACACACACACACAGACACACACAGACACACAGACACACACACAGACACACAGATATACGCACACACAGACACACACACACAGACACACAGATACACAGACACACACAGACACACAGATACACACACACAGATACACACACAGATACACACACACAGATACACACACAGATACACACACACAGA
>NW_004949114.1:4609991-4615475 GCF_000317375.1 Microtus ochrogaster
ACACACACACACACACACACACACACACACACACACACACACACACACACACTTTTTTCTTGCCAAAGCAGAAAACTTTCCTCTCCGTTCTTCTGAAGACTTCTTCCTCTCACTGGCCAGAACTGGATCCTATCTAGAGGGTTTCTAGGTATTAGGGTGGCTTGGAACTGAGCCTTCTGTGTTCTCAGCCTTTGTCGTGGAAGGTAGAGTTTGTCAGAAAGAAGAACAGGTCAGAGGACTTGTGTGTGGCTGGGCCAATGGTGACTGCTCTAAACCCAGGGACAGGAGCACAGGTGACGGAGCCTGAGCTGTGTGAGAAGAGCTTGGTGGGCACAGCCTACACTCAGCTGCCGATGCTCACATGAATGTCAATGGGACAAAAGGCTCAGACTTTTCACAGCCTGCAGCAGCCAGTGTCTGAATCACTGGGGGGATGGCACAGTGAGCAAGAGCATGAGGGCCTGAGTCTGACTCTCTACACCCACGTAAAAAGCTACATGTGACTGGAATCCTATTGTTGGGGCATGGAGACGGGAGGGTCCTAAGAGTTCACTGGATAACCAGTCCAGTTGGAATAGCAAGTGTTTGGTTCAGTGAGAGACCCCATCTCAAGGCAATGAGGCAGAAAGTAAGAGGAAGACATTGGCATCCTGCTTTGGCCCAAACATGGTCATGCCTAGGTGTGCACACCTGGATAGTCACATGCCTGAGCCACATACATATACACAACATCCCCCCCCAAACAAACCAACAAACATCAAAGAAAACAACAACAAACCAACAACTTTTAAGTAACAGAGGGTATCAACCGACCCCATCAAAGCTCCCATCACCTGACATGATTTACGACTCACACTGGGAGTAACCATGGAGACTCGACCCCATCCACTCTCCAGATACTCCATACCTGTCCATCTATACCATAGCTGCCCAAATCACCAGGGTTCCCACTCTCGAAAGACTCGCAGGGATGGTGGACTTCTTTGTCTGCTATAGCATGCTGTGCGCCCAATACGATTCTCAACCAGAGAGGCTACAGGCAGGATACACTCCTGTGGCCAGTTGAAATCAATCATCATTGCACCATACTCAAGACACATGGTCAGGAGAAAGCCACTTACTTACCATATCAAAAGGCAAATGTTTTCATCTCAACCCACATCACATCTCAACACAGAGACGCCAGACATATGAAAACAGTAAAATCAAAACCAACAAACCAACCCAAGGTGACTCCTGCCGAGGCTCATTGTCTTTAGGGAACACATTCCAAAGTCATCAAAGTGGAAGAAATGCCAGAAAATAAATTCAAAGAGTGACACTAAAGAATGGCTCATGTGCTGGCGGTGATGGCACACGTCTTAAGTCCCAGCACCAGGGAGGCAGAGGCAGGAGGATTTCTGTGAGTTCAAGGCCAGCCCGGTCTACAGAGTGAATTTCAGGACAGACAGGGCTACTAAGAGAAACCCTGTCTGAAGAAAAAAAAAAGGCCCATGTGTTGGGATCCAAATCATAGCCAAGATTGTGTTTGGTGTGAGGGATTCCCTCCATGCCCACACTGCTGATGCTTGGTTGTGAAATCAAAGTCACCCATCTCTGTTTCCCTCCTACCTGAGCCCACCTTGAGGCTGGTGCTGTGTCCTTGGACAGAATCCTTTTCTACTTCCTGGATGAGGTCAGGTGCTTTGGAAAGTGTGTGGAAACAAGAGCTGGGGGAAGGTGGGGACCAGACATATTTCATTTCTTGCATTTCTCTATGCTAGCACTCTGCCCTGCGAGGTAGGAGAAGGTAGTGCAGGGGGGCGGGGACAAACGTCAGAAGTCTTGAACTTGTGATGTAGCTGAGGATGCCCTTGAACTCCTGTCACTCCTGCCTGCCCCTTTTGAGTGCTGAGGTTACATGTATGGTCTCATACCTGTTGGGAATTTCCATTTTTGCAAGGGGTAGTGGGGCTAGGTGGCTGGAGGTCAGAGCTCACTGTGAGGGGCCTTTGGAGAAGAGGCATGGAAATCTGGATGGGGTACTAGATGAGGGGGGGTACCAAGCAGGGTAGAGGCTTGGGAGCAGGATTAAAGAAAGGCCTGATTTTAGGCTGACCGACTAACTACTCCTGGGCATGAGACCTGCCCTGGAGTGTGGCCTCAAACTCACTCTGTGGCTAAGGCTGACTTCCAGATTCTCATGCCTCAGCCTCCTGAGTGTTGGAGTTATACGTGTGTACCCCACATCTAGCTGAAAATATCAATTTCTTTTGGTGCTTCCTGCCTCCGTTTCCTGGCTGCTAGGATTACAGACGTGAGACACTATGCTTGATTTTAGAATTTATTTCTGCAAGCTATATGAAATGTCATCCCATTTTTCCTCTCTGCATATTTATCCTTGTACCACTTACATACTAGGCTGTCATTTCCTACAGATCTACAGAGACCCTCCCACACTCACATCCTGTGCCTACCTCCCTCATGGCTTGCTTCCGTTTGTGTGTGCTTCCACACATTTCCGGTGTGCACACTTGTAATTCCAGTATTTCCGGCATGTCTGCTTTGCTCTGCTTTTCTGTTTCTGTGTCGTTACCCAATCAATCTGTTGGGAGAGTGAGTTCATCATCTTGCTAATTTTCTGAATTATCTAGACTCTTCCATATGCATTTCAGAATTGGTAATTTTGTTATATTGATTCCTATATATTTTAATATTCTTTTGAATTTATTTATTTTATATGTGTGGATATTTTGCCTGTATATATGTCTATCTGGTGCCCAAGGAGATCAGAAGAGGGATTCAGATCCTCTGGACTGGAGTTCAGACAGTTGTAAGCCACTGTGTAGGTGCTGGGGATCAAAGTGGGTGCTCTTAACCACCGAGCACCTCTCCAGCTCTCACTTTAATATGCTTGTCCTATGGTCAGTGGCATTCTTAAAGTTTCTCTTGGTTGATGCTAATTTGAACCTGAGCCCAAGTAAATGATTATTTTTAGGTCTCCTTAAAAGCCCCTGGTTAAGACCAGGATGACCTGGAAGGGTCCTTGCTGTGAGGTACAATTGTCCTGGACACTGGATACCTACAACAGATGTCACCGTCCCATGACCACTGGTACTGCCAGAACCAACCCATATCAGAAACCCAGTGGACAGCTCTCTGCCCTTTTGGCTTGTTAGAATTTTAGGGCCATCCTTCTTCCTTCTTTGTGTCATAGTGGTAATTTATCATTCCTTCCTCCCCAGTCTTTGATCTCCAAGGAGCTGGACTGAGAGAGCTCCCTACCCTTTCATGTACTTTCTTGAACTCTCCTGTGGTTAGAGATTGGAGAGAGAGGGCAGAGAGTCCCTAGGAAGCGGAATCAGGAAGTGGTGCCCTGCTCTTGATGAACTGTCACGTGAGGCTAGTGTTTTTTTCCTGAGGATCACCAAGGGTGAGGGAAGAGAGCTCTGACCTTTGGAAGGATCTAGTCTGAGCCCATGCTGAGAAGGCCAGAGATGGAGAGTGTCATTCTAGGTGACAGAGCGCTCAGCTGTGATGGGAGCAGTTAGTGTTTGGGGTGGGAAGAGGAGCAGCAGCAGAGGTGGAAAGGGCTTGAGTAGGGCCGGGGTGAGAGATGGAGTGTGGGGAGGTGAGGCCAGCACTGGGAGTACAGTGGCATATACTGAACTTAGCCAGTAAGGACATAGAATGCTTCTCTGCTTCGGTGCTCACACACAAGTGTAAAACCCTTCACGGGCACTTTCCAAGTAAGGCCACACCCAGGCAAGGCAGGTAGCCAAGAGGTAGCTGAGAGCTGGGGTATGAAAACTCCTGATTCCCAGGATGAGAGGGCTTAAGGGAGTGCTCAGTTGGCAGTGTCTTCCTGGGCCACAATGCTGAGGGTGGTGCACTTCAGCTCCTAAGACCCCTCCCATGACTCCCTTCAGAGCCTCCACCCAGATCTCTCCTAGACCTGGTGTCTTTCCTAGGTCCCTGCTTTAAATAGGTGGCCAATTAGTTACTACCGAGTGTCAGCTGCTATTTGATGACTTAGCTGGTTCAGGGGAAAGGCACTCTGAGTTTGCTGTGGGGTAAGTCTGGTGCTAGAAGCTGATCATGTAAGCTTCTCAACAACATCCCTTTCCTCCCTGAGTTCTCCAGGAGTCCTTACTGAAGCACTCATGAGCCTATTTAAAGGTTCAGGGAAGATCCTGGCAGAAACCTAAACCCATGTCAGTGAAGGAGAACAAAGGTTCTGAGCATCTCCATAGCACTGAGAAACTTCTGGGGGTGGGAAGGAATCATGACACATGATGAAGGAACTGGAAGTGATAGCCATTGCAGCTGGAGAGATGAAGCCAAGTGAGTTGAGGATTGAGGTTTTTGGCTTAACTGGAGGCCAGATCCAGTTTTGGGTGGCCCAAATTTATACTCAAACAGAAGTGGGAAACCCACACCCAAACTCTCTCTGATTCTCCCTCCATCATACTCTCTGCCTCTGTCTCTTCCTTTCTCTCTCTGTCATTGTGAAAGGAGTACATATTTATTAGTATGGGTGCATGTGGGTATGTAGAGGCCAGGGAATGATATAATGTCTTTTCTTGATCCCTTTTCACATATTTATTTATTTATATTTTATTTTTGTTTTTATGAGACAAGATCTCACTCTGAAGCTTTGGCTGGCCTTGAACTCCCAGATCCACCTGCTTCTGCCTCCCAAGTCCTGGGATTAAAGACATGTGCTACCACACATGCCTGTATATTTAGATTTACCAATGGAATTATTCTTCACCCCCTCCATTAGTACCTTATTCTTTTTTTTTTTTTTTTTTTGGTTTTTCAAGACAGGGTTTCTCTGTAGCTTTGGTGCAGGTCCCGGAACTAGCTTTGTAGACCAGGCTGGCCTCGAACTCACAGAGATCCGCCTGCCTCTGCCTCCCGAGTGCTGGGATTAAAGGCGTGCGCCACCACCGCCCGGCTAAGAAGTACCTTATTCTTAAAAGGAATAGGTAGTTAAAGATGATCAGAGGTGTAAAGAAAATAAAAGACTAATATTTTCCCAAACAAACAAACAAATGAACAAACAAATAAATGGAACTTGGAAAAGTAGAGTCTGTGAAGACATCAGAAGAAAACTCATAAGCTTATATTTTTAGAGTCAAGAAAGATATTGTCGAGTCGCGGCGCAGAGGCGCGCAGTCGCTGCGCAGAGGCGCGGTGCTGTGCGGTGCAGAGGCGCGGTGCTGTGCACCGCAATAAAAAATAGGCTTTGGGGGACCGGCGTGGTGGCAGAGGCAAGCAGCGGGGACCAGAGGGGTCCGGGCGGCAGCCTACGCAAGCAGCGGGGACCGGTGCAGCGGCAGAGGCAGGCAGAGGCACCCACGAGGTGGGGAAGGGCACGCAATAACGAGGGCAGACGTCCCACTGCGATTGGATCAAAGAGGTAGGCCCCTTGTTGGCAAGGTCGCTGGCAAACGGGGAGTCTGGTCCTGGTCCTGATCCTGAAGACCCTTTGGAGGGGTG
>NW_004949114.1:4621066-4636974 GCF_000317375.1 Microtus ochrogaster
CTGGATGGAGGTGGGCGGTCCTTGAACTTCCCACAGGTCAGGGAACCCTGATGGATCTTCAAGCTGATGAGGGAGAGGGACTTGATGGGGGAGGGGGAGGGAAATGGGAGGCGGTGGTGGGGAGGAGGCAGAAATCCTCAATAAATAAATAAATTTTTTTAAAAAAAGAAAGAAAGCTAAGTAAGAATAAGCCAGTAAAAAAAAAAGAAAGATATTGTCACTGAAACTAGTTTTGAAAAAGAACATTCAAAGAAGAAAAAAGTTATTAACTACAGAATATATTTGCTTTTGAATTTCCTTTCAGTGTTGGTAGGAGTAAGAAAGTAACATAAGTGCTAGAAGATGAAGGTGAATAAAGACTAGAACTAAAAACCAAGCAAACAAGCGAGTATTTGGCCATAGTGGAGCCCAACCAAGACTGAAAAGTCAGGCTTTCATTCACACAGACAATGAAGAACCAGAGGAAACTCCCCTTCAATATCATCATCATACCTGCTGTTCGTGTCCTCATTATCCCCGTACTCACGGAACATGTTGATCATACTCATGACCTTCTCAGCTTTAGTGTTGCTCATTTTTACTTTCAAAAGTCTGTAGGAAGCAAAGACAATGACCCTGTTCCCCTCCACACACATGTGGCTAAGTGCCTGAGGGCTGAGGGAAAGAAGACTAAGGTAGGGCAGAAAGAGTTTATTGCTTTCAATGTCATGGAAAATTCTTGTTCAAAAAGAGGAATGTAGAAAACTGCCTGGGACCTTTGTTTATCTACTCAGGAACTAAGAGGACAATATAGGTGAACCAAAGTTTAGCAGTGAACAGGATGTAGAAGCAAACAGAACTGGGGGGTTAATATAAAAAATGATTGAGCCCTAAGACAGTGTGCCCAACCACATTGGAATTTTTAGTAGACCCCTATGTAGGAAGCATCAAAACCATCTCTTTCAGCTTCAAAGTCAAAGTTAGAGTGATGCAAGCAGGATAATGACCTTGGTCACCTGCTCACTGACCAGCCTCTGTCAGGGATAAGACATTGAGGGCCCCCTCATCACTATTTCTAATTTCTTCATGAAATAGTGTGTAGGCTCCAAGTGTGAGTATATATGTAAGATTGTAACTGGATATCAAAGACTGTTAGAGAAATTCCTGGAGCACCTGGAATAAGGAAACAAGTATTGATGATTACAATAGGCACCAGCTGAACAGAAACGATTGTCTTGCTTCTTCTGCTGTTGGGTCAGATCGTCTGATTATAGAGGTTATTGGCATTATATTTTTTGATGTGGGATTCCCTTCTGTTTGCTGTGAATACCATTGGTGAATAAAGAAATTTCCTTGGACCTACAGCAGGGCAGAACTTAGGTAGGTGGGGGAAAACTAAACTGAATGATGGGAGAAAGGAGGCAGAGTCAGAGAGAAGCCATGTAGCCGTGACAGAGACAGAGGCTGCAACTTTACCCAGTAAGCCATTGCCATGTTGTGATATGCAGATTAATGGAGATGGGTTAAATTAAAATGTAAGAGTAGCCAATAAGAAGCTAGAGCTAATGGACCAAGCAGTGATTTAATTAATACAGTTTCTATGTGATTACTTTGGTTCTGGGCAGCCAGGATTAACAAGCAGCCTCCTCATGGCAAATTGGTGCTCCAACGTGGTTTACTAAATCCATGTAAAACCCAAAAGGCTTAAAAAAGAATCCTAGACACAAAATAACAAAGTTAAGCATGGTTTGGGTAGTGGCATTTTCTTGGGTGGACTCTGTTTGCTAGAAGTAAACAGAGGTATGGCTCCTTTAAGGGAAGTTTTCCTGATTCAGCGGTAGCAGAAAAAAAAGCCATGCTGTTTTGAAAACTGCCGCTTCCTGGACCATACTTCCAGTATGAACTCTGACAAGGTCCTGTTATAGAACATTTAAATTGATTAATGGCAACTTGCTTAATGGCAACATAGACTGGCTCTGTGCCTAAAGATGGGACTGTGAGCATGGCTCTCAGAGGCAGCAAACATCTCTGCCATGCTGGACACTGAGTGGGGCAAGCAGGCAGTGCCATATTTCTTCTAGCAATGGCACTGCTTAAGTTCATAAGAAGGACTTAGCATTTTAAGAAACACTTTTGTCAGAAAATAATTAAGATACACAATAAAGACAAGTTCAGATGAAAAGACCTCTAAATGAGCCGGGCGATAGTGGTGCACGCCTTTAATCCCAGCACTCGGGAGGCAGAGGCAGGCGGATCTCTGTGAGTTCGAGACCTGCCTGGTCTACAGAGCTAGTTCCAGGACAGGCTCCAAAGCTACAGAGAAACTCTGTCTCAAAAAACCAAAAAAAAAAAAAAAAAAAAAAAAAAACACCTCAAAATGAGACACAGTATGTTTAAAAAATGTGTGTAGGTTTGAGAGAGAGAAGAAAAAGAGTATAGAGAGTAGGAAAGTAAGTAAATGGTTTAAAAAAATGAAACAAAGTCTTTAAAGAGACAGTACAGGGGGCTGGAGAGATGGCTCAGAGGTTAAGAGCACTGACTGCTCTTCCGGAGGTCCTGAGTTCAATTCCCAGCAACCACATGGTGGCTCACAACCATCTGTAATGAAGTCTGGTGCGCTCTTCTGGCCTGCAAGCATACATGGAGGCTGAACACTGTATATAATAAATAAATAAATAAATAAATCTTAAAAAAAGAGACAGTACAGACAATCATAGAGTAAAGGAGTAAATATAACAAAATAAAAATTAAAAAGTAATAGTGTAAAAATAAATAAGCCACATAAAGATGGAATATACACAGAGAGTCTGGATTATGTATATTATTGTGTTGTCTTTAAATTTTTTGACTGTGAATGAGCTAAATACAGAGAGACATTTTATTGTATGGGCTACTAAGATAAACCAGCATATATATTTTAAAGGTATCTTGAATTCAAAATATGAGTCTAAGGATATGTTGCTTCTTTTGTTTCCACAGAAGATGAGAACCTGTGGATTGCTTCTGGACTAATATGATTTGATGGACCAAGACCCCATGAAAGGTTTCTGTGAACACACCCAAAAATTACTTCACTCAATAAACAGCAGGAAGCAGTTTGGAGAAGAACTACATCCATATTCCCAAATATGGTTTGTAAATGTTTGTTTACATTTAAAGGGTGATATGCTATAAAGATTTGCATGGGTATAGATCTTGGTTTATTGATACAAATTTAAGGTCAATTTTGTTATACTGTATATATGTATTTCTACTCATAATTAAGGTACTGTGTTTGTGCAGCTCATTTAAAAATATAATGTATAATTAAGACATATAGGTTAATAGATAATCATCTATAATAGTCAAACTTGTAGTAATGTTAGTTAGGTTTTCTAGATATATAGTGATAGATCTCATTTAGATAGGCATTCTTCAAACCTTTCAAAGACTACAGAATATGGCATTTAAAATGCTTTAAGAACTTAGGACTTTTCATGACAGTGAGACACATCTGCTCCTGGTAGCACCAATCTACTTCAAGAGGAAGATGGGCATCAAAGAGGCTCCTTATGGAGTGGTTAGCCACTTGGGCAAGAAATTGCTCTTGCCTGGACTGCTTGATGAACTGAACATTCAGGACCCACAGGGTCCTGATGAACTTGCCTAAAGGTGAAACAATCCTTCAGGGTTCCTGCTTCATGAAAGAGTCTGCTAGACATTCTGCAGGACACAGAAAAAAGTGACTGACAAACTGCCAATATAGGCGGAACTGTCTTTGAGATTTCTTGCTTCATGAAAAAGTGTGCTGGATACCATGGGCCTGTAGGCCAAAGATGGACAGAAGAACTTTGGGTGACTGTCCAAGCAGCAAGATGCCTCTGTTAATTCTGGAGTTTTGGAAGTTGCTTATAATGCACCTCCTGTTTACTTAGGCAATATTATATCTTTCTGTAGTCTTTGATGGAGTTGAAGAATTTATAGTTATAGTTTTACTTAGTTATGATAAAAGATAAAGTAGATATAAATATTGTAACTGTAATTATTGCTTGATACCTGCTTTGTTATATGTAATTATACCATGTTAAAGTTAAAACCTTCCTTTTCATTTAAACAGAAAAGGGGAGATGATGTGGGATTCCACATACCATTGGTGAATAAAGAAACTGCCTTGGCCTGTTGATGGGGCAGAACTTAGATAAGCAAGGAAAACTAAACTGAATGCTGGGAGAAAGAAGGCATAGTGAGAGAGAAGCCATGTAACCCCACCAGAGACAGATGCCAGAACCTTACCCGGTAAGTCACTGCCATGTGGCGATACACAGATTACTAGAAATGGGTTAAATTATGATGTAAGAGTTAGCCAATAAGAAGCTAGAGCTAATGGGCCAAGCAGTGGGTTAATTAATACTGTGTGATTATTTCAGTTCTGGGCAGCTGGGATGAACAAGTGGCCTCCTTGCTACAATTTTTTTCTTCTTTCTAGCCTGTTGATGACAGGGTGGTGGCTAGCCTCAGATCCCACAAGGTTTTCTGTCCTGCAGGTAGCAGAATGGGCTAATGTAACATGGACGGCCCTGGCTTGTTTGTTGTGGTTTTTGTTCCGCTCGGTAGCCCACAACTGTTTAGCCCCAAAGAAAAATCACACAAAGATCTTTATAAGTTAAAAGCTGATTGGCTCATTAGCTCTGGCCTCTCATTGGCTAATTCTCACATCTTGATTAACCCATTTTTCTGATCTATGTTAGCCATGTGGCTCAGTACCTTTTTTTAGTGGGACAGATCATGTCCTGCTGCTTCGGTGGTCTGGGCAGGAGTAGGAGGAATCAACTTCCTCCTTCCCAGAATTCTCCTGTTCTCATTACATCATTTTTACTTCCTGTCTGGTTTTCCTGCCTATATTTCCTGCCTGGCCAATCAGCGTTTATTTATAACATGATTGACAGAATACAGACAATTCTCTCGCACCAGGCCAATGGCCCTGAGATACAAGAGGCAGGAAGGTTCTATGGAGAGGACAGGTGAGGTGTATACACCTGACACAGAGTAAGTCCCTTTATAAGTTTGGGCCTTGTTGAGGGGCTAGGAACCATAGGGCTACTGATGCAGTCGGCTTTCTGCAGCTTTGCCCTACTTCATGTGGGTAAGACACACTTACCACGCTGTGCTCGGCATGTCCAGTGACCGGGTTCTGTACCTACAAATAAGCAGAACTTATTTGGAGCCCACAAGACTCTACAGTGAATGCACAGCTTACAGACCAATAAGTAGATCCAGGGGAAGTGTATCCGTCCATGTCCGCAGGGAACAACCCATTTTGCAGAGCTGCAGGAACACTTGTCTTTTGGAAAAGTCACTGTCATATCTGTGGAAACCTTGTGAAGCCATGATTCTTCCCTTCAAAATGGGATTCATTCCCAGAACACCTCGACAGTGTAACCTCTGCTTGGGCAGTGAAATGACCTTGCTCCATTCCCCATACCATGAGGCCTTGGAGCAGTGGCATTCACTCTTTGTTCTAATAATCAAATTTACAAAGAGTCAATCCCACAAAATTACCTGCTAACAGACCACATAGAAATTTCTACATGCCCCACCTTTGCTAACAAACAAATCTGGGCATCCCCACAGCTGGTTATCACCAAAGAGATTAGATGAGGAGAATGGGTGAATTCAGGATTCAGGGATTTTAGTAACTTCATCTAATGGTTTGGAATGTCAGGTACTTCCGCTTGAATTCTGGCTCTTCCCTGGGTCGGGTCACCTGTTCTGGGGTCCTGCTTTGTCAGGTTCTACCTGCCCCTCTTTGTGATTTTGATATGCATATTTTCATTGTCCTTGCCTATGGAGTTTTCCAGCTATGTCTGTAAAAACTAGAAACCTCATGGAGATCATCCCTTACTCTTCTCCTTTCTTCCTCTTCCTCTTCTCCTTCCTCTTCCCCTTCCTCTTCCTCTCCTCTGTGCCCTCTTCACTTCATTTTCCCCCCTTGTATGAAAAATAAAGAAGATGCAGAGCTAATGTACTTAAGTTAATTTTTCACCCCCAGATCCTCGCCTGCCATAGACGTCCAGTTCTGAACCCTGAGGGGGTACTGAGGCTGGTACTTATGGCCCCCGATACAGAAGACTCTTGTCTCAACTCAATTTGGCACTTGGATGGCCAGCAGATGGGCAAATGGGAGAGAAAGCCTGGATTGCTAGGGTCTTGGAGCCCGTGAGGCAGCATTGATTGTCTGATTGTCCACCTGACCGTCTACACATCTCTACAGATTTGTTCTCACAGTTAGTCAACCCAACGTTGATGTTCCGAGTCCCAGCTTACTTCCATTCCTCTTTAATTCTCATAATTCTAACAGCTAGGCTGTGTTTTCATTTTAGCTAAAGAGCCCCTGGCGTGTGCAGAGTTAGGCAAACATCACAAGTTTACTCAGCAAACAAACAGCAGAAAATCCTACTTCAAAGCCATACTCTGGAGAAGCTCCCCGGGCTCGTCAGCACCTGCTCTCTGGGAACCCGTGGTCCAGGGAGAGGCAGGGTCACTTCAGAGCATCCTATGGCCAGATGCTTGCAAGGTCTGGTGAAGAGGACAAGACAACACTGGTGCCACTGTCCTCTGCTCCCCACCGTCTGGAGTATGGAGCAGGGCATTAGGTAGTTCAAACCTATGCAAAACATCCCGTGTAGGAGTTGGTTGTCATGCTGCTAACCCTGATGTGTCCCCACCATGCAGAAAAGGCTTTTTTTCCTGGTTAGGTTGACTTCAAGCTGTTTTTGAGGACATTAATATTCAGAATTATTATTGAAGGAAGTGACCTGAGTGGATGGGGCCAGGAAGGAAGGGCAGGTAGCATAACCTGTGTGTCTAAGTCACTTTTGGTGCATAGAATCCCTGCTGGGGTGGGCTGTGATCAGGGAGGAGACAGGAGTCCCTGCTGGAGTGGGCTGTGATCAGGGAGGGGACAGGAGTCCCTGCTGGGGTGGGTAGTGATCAGGGGTGGGTAGTGATCAGGGACGGGGACAGGTCAGGAGGAGGTGCTGTCTCTGGCAAGCAACCATGTGGTTATTAGATCATGATTCCACATTTGATGTCAAAAGCTTAAAAAATATTATAGAGTATTTGTATAAATAGTGAGAGTGTGAATTACATGATTTTAAGGTTTTCATTTACCTGTGTTTCTAAACTATAGATATTGCAGTGGGAAATATTTTCTGAATTTTTGCTTAAAGCATCTAGTCAACTTCTTACAATAAATTCCCGGGAATTATAGATGAACCAAAGATATTTAATAATTTTTTTTATAATTCTAGCTAGGCACTTCCAAAAAGTTGAGAAAACTGAGTTGTGTTTTTAGCATGAAAACACTATAGGGGCTAGATAAGCCTCTTGTCTGGTGAGGAGATTGTTTTGCTAGGTGAATACAAACTGGGGGAGGCACTGGCTTAAGTCCTTCTATGACTAAGCATGCTATTGATGTCGTGGTTCCTGTGCTGGTTCTGAATCCGGGTGCTCTAGTCCGCTCACCCTGTACCGGTGAGCAACGCTGCAGCGTCTCCCTTCAATGTGGAATCTTCAGAGACGCAGGCGCCGAAACTGTTACTTGTTCTTTGGCGCCACCTTCTGGGAGACACACTCATCAGCCTGTGTGGGCCCAGGTGTGCTACAGAGGTTGAGAAGGCCCCGAGGGTTGTACTGGGGTGTGACGGAGAGGAGAGCTCACTTGTCCCCTGAGAGCTAAGTGGCACTTGTGAAGAGGCCAGCTCTAAGGACTGGACTTCTCCGTGGAGTTACTTCCAGGCTGTAGCTGGCTGTTTCCTGGTGGTCAAACTGGTCCTAGCACTTTGACCTCCGTGCATCACCCGAGCCACGAACGCAACCTCTCAGCTCTTTCCACACAGAAAGTCAGACTTCAGCAAAGGCAGGTGCACAGGGCCTTCACCCTTATCTGTCTGCTGCCGGGAGCTTTGGCCTTCTCAGCAATCATGGCATCCTGTGAACTCCATGCCCGGAGCAGGCCGTGTTGCTCCACACCGCCAAGCCTTTGCCCAGGCAGTCCCCTCTGCCTAGAACGCCTCCATTCCTGCAACAAATTAGGATTTCTCTTTGAGATACTACTCAAAAAGCACCTCCCTAAGTAAAACTTCCTTAATTTTTCTGGGAGAAGGCAGCCCTTGTTGAGTGTCCTGATTGCCCTATAGTTGCCCAGAGTCCATGGTAACCATGTCTAACTGTTAGCCCCGCCCCTTGAATTAGCTGGCCCAGTGTCTTACTCACAGGGCCTAGTAGAGGGCCTGCCATGCGGCAAGTACTCATGGAACACTTGTTGAGTGAGAGGGTGAATGTGGTTCATCACTGGAGACTTGGGAGGTTCATTGCTTGGGGTAGGCTGTTCAAGGAAGGTATTTTTAAGTGTGGCCTTGGAGCCTGGGAGGCGTGGTGGGGATGAGTCCTAATAGGAGGTAGTGGATGGATAATGAAACCTTTTGTGTTTCTTAGGTGTTTCAGATCCTGGAGGTAGCTCCCTAAAACCAGTTGAGTTTATCTTAGCAAGGAGTGTGATGATGTCACCCCAGGAATGCAGTTAAGGTTTGGTCCTGCTGCAGAAGAACCTGTGGAGAGTCACACACTGGCTCATAAATGAGTGGACCAGCAATGGGCAGAGTTCCCCTGCTCAGAAGGCTGCCTTTTGTTTGATTTCCAGGATCACGCAGAGACTAAGCTGTGGATGCCGAACAGCCCGACACCAAGAGCACCAGGTCAGTTCCTCTTCCGAGAGCATCCCGGGGACGGTGTGGGCTGTGCTGGGTGTGCGCAGATCCTAGAGAGCAGATCTCCTCAGTTTGACTGTTCTGGAAACATGCAGTGTGGATGAGCATCCCAAGTCTTTGGGCTTGTCCACAAAGACAAAGATTTGAGGATGAATCTAGGTGTAGTGATTGTGTAATCTTGGTAAATTCCCTAACCTCTTTGGATTTCCTTTTCTCTTCTGGAGAATAGGGCAGTGATGCTCAACTCCTCGGGGCCCTGTGTGGATTAAAGGGGATAATGCACAAGATGCCTTGCCTGTCATCTAGCTGGCACAGAAGTGGGATGTGGGGCTGTTATGATAGCTGTTTGCACAAGGCATATGGAGGCAACAACTGCCTGTGACCCTGCCTCTGTAGGAAGTCTGGAGCACTCAGCCGTGGGCATCAGATGGGCAGTGCACAGAGCTGTGGGAAGGCTCCGGGGCTATGGAGACCTTGCTGGAGACGGGGATGTCAACTCCTAGAAACCGCATGCCAGATGCTGTGGGGACAAAGGTGTCAATGCCTATGCTGCCTGCATACTCCAGAAAGAAAAAAAAAAGCACATGAACAGTACAATGCCTGGCCTGATTCTCCTGTGTGGTTTAATTATTTTATACTGTACTTTATACTGGTAATTTATACTAGTGTTCTGCTGGTCCCATAAAGTGGTTTACTGTAGGGGAAGGGATCTTGCCTTTTCAAGGACGTCAACATTTTCATTGAAAACAACAAAAACAGTGCCTTGCTTCAAATCATCTTTTGCTTGTTTGTTTCTTGACTATTAGGAGAAAGGATGATCCTTCTGGACACAGGAGGTCCTCAGTCCCAGTGTAGGGACTCAGTCTGAGGTCAGGCAGGAAAGTCAAGTTCACAGGGGGCCAGTGAGAGCATGAGGAACCCCCCTTTCTGACACAGCACGGGACCGTGGGCAGGAGGGCAGACGTTGGCAGGAGGAAGAGTCCATCCTGTTCTGGACCTCTGCAGATCAGGGCCTGACCCTTCCCCACAGACTTCACTGACCAGTGCCTCCTCTCTGCTCTGCAGATTTGCCCACACCCTGCTGGACCCAGCAGTCATGCCAGACACACCGGTGGAGGACTCCCTCTTCCAAATCATACACTGCTTCCACCACTATGCCGCCCGGGAGGGAGACGTGGAGACCTTGTCCCTAGAGGAGCTGAAAGCCCTGCTCCTGGAGAGCGTGCCGCGCTTTATGGACACCCTGGTATGTCAGGTTTGGGGTTGGAATGGGGGGTGGTAGAGGACCGAAGTGTCCAGGCTGTGATGTTTGTAGGACGGGCATGAGTACTGAGGTGTTGAGGTGCTGAGGTGGCAGAAGGAGCTGACTCTCACAAGAACCTCCTGAGCCTGGAAGGAGAATGGAGGAGGGAAGTTGTGAGGAGGGCAGAATTTGCTTTATTTCCTGTCCTTCCTTCCTCTGAAGTCACCTGCTTGGTTTCACTCCAGTCCATGAAGAGCTAGTCTCTGAGACTCAGTCTGACACCACACCTGCTGATTCTGCTGTCTCGTGTGTCCTGTGAGCACGGGATCAAAAGTGTTCTCTGTTCATAGCCTCTTTAGCCAGTAACACTGCCCTAAACTCAGACTCTCTCTGTAAGCCTTGGAACCTAAGTCCCTTCGCCAGTGTCTCTGCTGCGAGTCTGGTGGGCACGGGAAATATAACCTCTTCCACTTCCCATGCCTGAGACTTCTTAGAGCTGGACAGGGCCAGCCTGAGATCCTGGGCTTACAGAGCCTGCTCTTCCAGGCTGTCATTCATCGGTCCTAATCCCCAGCACTGTGTTCTTAGCATCTGCAGCACCGAAGAAAACACCATGTTGTTTTCTGAACCCTGTCGTGTCCCCGGCTCTCTGCCCTACCCTCTCTAAAGGAAGTGAGACTCAGCTCGTTCCTGTGAAATAGTTTCTTCGCTCACATCCTCTCGAGAAAAAAAAAATGTATGCTCTCTGGAATGTTCCTCTGAGAGTTCAGAAGACAGGGTGGAAGTTCTTTGCTATTTATTTTTAGGAAATTCTTTCTCTTCTGGGAGCCTTCCTTAGTGGCTCTCCTGGATTGCCCAGGTCTGCGATCATGATCTGCTTTTGCTGCAGGGCTCTTGAGGATAGCTGGCAGACTTGATAGGGATGGGCACCTACGAAGATGCTTGTCTTCTCTGGGTAGGAACTCCGTGGATGTGATGGGGTATAGGATGGTGGGCTTGCTACCTGGAGAGAAGTTGCCGGCCCTCCCCCAGGGGTTAGCAACTGCACTCCAGGTCTGCAGCTACTCACACATCACCTTCCTTCCCTCAAACGTCCCCAGATGTTCCATTCGTCCACGTACACCAGGAACATCCTGCAGAAACCTGCTTTTCCTCTCACTCCCAGTTTTCTTCCACATCCTCCTGACCCCATCTGTCACATATCTTCTCTCAAAGCAAGAACTCCCAGCTTCCCTCATGCTTGTCTCCCTGTCTCAAAGAGCCCCTTCCTGTGCATTCTGATCTTCAGCCTCAGGGTCCTCTGCTTGGACGTCCTGGACAGCTCCAGTGGCCATTTCTCTGTCCTCCCCTGCTTTCTGTACTCTCTAGGTGTGCCAGTAGACTTCCATAAACAATGCCTAGGCGGGTGGCATGCAGAGATATGCCCTGCTTGGAGATGGTTCTGCAGTCACACAGGAGATGGTGTATGCATGCAGACAGGCTGACCTTCCCTTTATGGAGCTCTCAGTGTGGAGAAGGAGGCAGTGTCTTGCCCTCAGGAAGCCCGCACAGGTGTCTCCCTACGAGAGCTTATATTGTAGCTGCGAAGACAGGGCACAGCCACTGAGTGTATGTGAAGTGGACCCAGGGACTCCAGGCTGCCAAGTACTGTCCAGGAACTGCTCACAGTCCTTCTGTGAAAGGGACATTTGGGTCTTTTGTTTGGGCCCATGCCACTCTAGGTCCAGTGACCCATGTTGGCCACCAACACCTGTAGCTCTTCAGCCTGATTTTGTAGCATGTGGTGATTGTGCTGCAGCCATATGTGTGGGGACTTGTTTTCTGAATGCTCCTTGTAGGGGGACAGTACTCCTGGGCTCTTCCTATGTCCAGTGGGAGGAGGGGTCTGGAGGACAGGCGTTCCGAATGCTCAGTGGGTGTTGATCGACTTTGTATCTCCCAGGGCCGCAGGCA
Source organism: Microtus ochrogaster (assembly GCF_000317375.1). NCBI lineage: Eukaryota > Metazoa > Chordata > Mammalia > Rodentia > Cricetidae > Microtus > Microtus ochrogaster. The sequence continues at coordinate 4,632,989 of NW_004949114.1, forward strand.
GCCATACTACATCACGGAGCTGTTCCAGGCAGCTGACAAAAACAAGGACAACCAGATCTGCTTTGACGAGTTCCTGTACATCCTGGGCAAACTGGTGAAGGACTATCACCTGCAGTTCCACCGGCAGCTCTGCACACACTACTGTACCCAGCACAACCTTTACTAGAGGAGCACACACAGTCTCTCACCACGAAGTCGGTCCCGGGAGGCATGAACGGCTTTCGGAGCTCAGCCATGTGTTTCTTCTTCGGTGTGCACATGTGTGTCCAAATAACATCACAGATATTTCTGGGAAGTACTTGGGGCATGGTTCTGGGTTTCCACCAATGTTCAGTAAAAGTTTAGTCTTTACTTTGTGGAACGCGATTGGGTGGTCCCTTGCTTGATTGGAACACTATTGGGTGGTCCCTTGCTTGATCGGAACACGATTGGGTGGTCCCTTGCTTGGTTGGGGAATACTGGCCTTGAATCCAAGGTGCTTTTATCTGCTGCAAGAGACACAACCTTGCTATCAGAAATCTTATGTGAAGTGTGAAATGGCCCTCTGGTCTGGCATCAGTTTATAAGCAAGGGAAGAAGTTTTCTGGGGCAGGCCACCGCCTGAAAAGGAAGTAAGGTCTCCCAGGGTTGTTACTGACCACACACTCACTGTACATGCAGAACAGGAGGGGAGCCGCAGGGATAACGGTGTACAGATGGAGCCCTCCCAGGAGTCTGCAGGCACAGGACACGGTCGAGTCCTGGGAAGGACCAAGAGGGAAGTGATGATTCAAGAAGACATAATAGCAGCGGAGACTTGGGTGGCATGTCTGGGGCTAGCCGAGAGCTGTCTGGAAATAAATGTCCAAGGGGAACATGCAAACTTCATTTACTCAGGTGAACACCGAGATTTGAATTTTATCCTTGGAAATGGGGTAGTGAAATTTGGGTATCTTAGAGAATGCATCAGGTGGGGAGAACTTGGAGACTCAATAAGGGGTTCCTGCTCATTGTGGAAGGGTCAGTAGCTACACAGGGGGATAAGAGGAAAGGAGGAGAGAAGAAGAGACGTGTAAACGTTAAAGTTCCAGTCCTCAAGGACAGATTGAGGGAGAGGAGGTGCCCGGGTGCAACCCAGGTATCTGTCACTGGTGATCCTGAAAAGAAGATGCTGGTTGATGACCTGGGCGTGACCCGCATCAGCATGGGTGTCGCCAGTGTGCCAGGGAGCGCTGTGCACTTGGTTTTGTGTATGTTGAGAAGGGCAAGGCAAATGCTGGCAAAGTCAGTCATCCAGCCCAACAAAGCAGCAGACGCCTGCCACAGGAAGAGTGATGAGCAGAAGCTGGGAGTTGTCAGCCAGGGAAGGCTTCCTGGAGGAAAGAGGGGTTGGGTGTGGGGATGACTCTGAGCTATTCGTGACTCAGTGGGCCAAGTCCTCCTGTGGCCCCTGCCCTCCTTGCTGCCCGGCTGTGTCATTTTACTCTTTCTTCCCAGAAGCTCAGAGATCTGGAGGAATATTCCAGGAAGATTTTTTTTTTTTGCCTCCGGACATTTTTAGTGCCCATCTTGGTGGCCTGTCTCTGCTGAAGACTCTGGGTCCTGAGTTTTCTGAGAGCAGGGACTCATCCCATTGCTTTCCTCTGTGCGAGTGTTGCCTCTGTTTCCCCTCAATGTCTGGTTCCACAGAGGAACGTACTTCCCTCTCTCTGCAGCTGGCCTAGTGCCCTCGCATAATTGGTTTGGCATCTTTGAGGAAAGAAATCGGGAAGGGAAGCTGTGGAACTGTAGTCTAGTGACTTGGGCCTATGGTCCTCCAGTGACAACTCTTGACTAGTTCTTGGTTATATCGAAGAGCCAGCAGTATCCTGGTTACTCAGCTGCCCTTCCTCAGGGCCCAGGCAGGCCACGTTTGTTCTCTTGAGAGGTGGTGGGTCATATGACCTTTCAAGGTCACCAAAGCTCTGACAGCCCAAGCACTCGGCAGGCACTTACCCCAACCCTTCCTGGCAGTTTCCCCACCAGTCTTGCTTCCTCTGCCCTCATTTCTCCAGACACTGGCTATTGAGACACAAACTGGGGACCCAGTCTTTTCCTGTAAACACAGCTATGTAGCTCTCCCTCGAGATTGCTCCACATTGTCAGGTCATTACAAACTCTGCCTTTCCTTCAACATGTTTACTTCCTATTTTAATTGAACTCGGAAGCCACCTATCCCCAACAAAGTCGATTAAAAGATCACAAGTGGAAAGCAGAAAAAGGAGATTTATTCATGTGGCCACACTGGAAGTGCAAAGGAACCCGGGGAAGATCAAAATTTAAATGGTGGCCCAAGAATATGCACGTGGAAGTAGCCCTAGTCTAGGTGTGGAGCTCCCTACTACTGCTCTGGGCTTCAGTCCTGCAGGGCGCTCTGGGAAGTGACTGGACTGGTGTGAGACCCCTTTTCTAGGTCAGGTCCCTCTGGCTAGTGCCTTTGCTTCTCCTACCGTGAGCTCCTTGCCGGGACTTCCCATTTCTTTGGGGTCCACTGTTCCAATAGTCTCATAGGTTGAGGGACTCAGTGTTTCTTTAGGATGTCTTCATTTCTGCCCAGCACACACATGTGGCTCCTGCTGTCGACAGCCCCCGCTGCCCCCTTAGAGGGATTATCATCAGGTGGCGAGAGCTCACAGACCTACTAATCACCCTACCGAAAGGTCTGGCAGGAAGTTTTCCCTCATGAACACCTGCAGGTTCAAGGAACCCTAGGAAAGATGCAGTTTCCCTATCTTTCATCTAGGGATAATTTTACCTATAAAGTTCACTCTACTAGGTTTCCAGGAATATCAAAGGAATCAGCAGATATAAACACACTTTGGAAAGAGATGTGTTATTTTAGGGGAAGGTGGCATCTGCCAAATCATCTGAAACAGCACCTGGTAGGGAATAGGTTTGAACTGTGGGCTGATTATTGCTTGAAAACTTGTGATTTATTGCATTGAGGCCATCTTACCTCTTGTTGTGGTGGACGTATACCAGTCTTTCTAATAAAAAAGACATAATGTGGTGAATGTGATAGTTATTGTGTTGGACAATGGATAAAGGCTGGGGTAGACAAAGGAAAGAGGATTACCTGTACCGTTGGAGGGCCAGGATGGATAGAGCAGGTACCACTCAGCTGGGTGGTTAAAATAGGGAAGTAGTCAGGACAGAGGCAGTCCAGGCTGTGGAGGAAATAGATGCTGTCATGGCGTTCTAAGCCACCTCAATCCCATTGTCTCATGGAAGGCCTCAGTTTCCTTTGTACAATGGGATTGTAACAGCTTGTGCCTCTTAGGATTGAGAGTTAAGTGGGCTGATGGAAATAAAGCACCGGAGACGTCGTCACAGCGGCGCACACCCAGGAACTGTCGGCTATTAGTCTGCATTATTGGCTGCCGCACCGTCAGTCACTGTGCTGGGCTGTGGGACAAGAAGGCTTCTCCTTGTCCTCCTAGAACAACAGGCTGACTAACACAGGACCTGTATCTATGACACTAACAAGAGGTGACCAGGAGCCCTACATCCAGATCTCAGCCACACAGCCCTCTTTCTGCGGTATTTCCTGCAGCTCATGATGAGCCTAAGGTGGCACTGAGCCAGGTTCAGAGACTTGGTTCATTGATTCAGATATTACCAGTCTCACTTTGGTGCTCCATTGTCAGTCAGGCTCAGCCAGGGATTCCTGACACACTCACAGCTGCTCTTCCTCCCAGTCTCTCGCCTCTAGGAGCATTTTGTACATTTTATTGTATATGTGTGAAGGCTGTCTCTTCCCTTCCCTTCCCTTCCCTTCCCTTCTCTCTCTTTTTAAATATTTATTTATTTATTATGTATACAGTATTCTGTCTGTGTGTATGCTGGCAGGCCAGAAGAAGGCACCAGACCTTACTACAGATGGTTGTGAGCCGCCATGTTGTTGCTGGGAATTGAACTCAGGACCTTTGGAAGAGCAGGCAATGCTCTTAACCATCTGAGCCATCTCT
>NW_004949114.1:4637129-4637938 GCF_000317375.1 Microtus ochrogaster
GCTTGCGGCCAAGCTTCCTGACGACACGAGTTTGATGCTAAGCCCCGCATGATGGAAGAGGAGAACCAAGTACTACTTCTCCTCCTCCTCCTCCTCCTCCTCCTCCTCCTCCTCCTCTCTCCTCTCTGGGATTTTGAGACAGTATCTCATTATACAGCCCAGGATCACCTTGAATTCATGGGAATCCTCCTGTTTCAGTCTTCCCAAATCCTGGAATCAGACACATTTGTAACTGTACCAAGGTGTGTATGTGTGTGTGAGCTTTTTGTTGGAACATGGCTCACATTAATAATAAGGTATCATAACAACAGTAGGCTCTCCCCTGGGGCCTGTGAGCTCCCCAGCCATGGGCTTTTGAGTATGGTTACAATACCACACATGGCATTCGTTCTGTGGAGCAGGCTTTAAAATCCAGTCAGAAAATGGTTAGCCACCAGTAACAGTTGTGCCCAGAGAGACTTCCTTTTGCAGAGAGCAGCAGCCAATGCAGTAGATGCTTAACTGTCAGAATTCTGGGAATAAGAGGCTGAGTGCTCTTAATTATCAACCTCACCCCTGCCTGCGCTCAGGAAGAGAAGGCAGAAAGGAAGGAAGAGCTAGAGCGTGCGGGCTACTTTTACGTCAGTTTGGCATAGCTGGAGTCATTTTGGAAGGGAGAATACTGAGTTGGGAGAATAGTGAGTGGACTATGGGCAAACTTGAGAGTCATCTTCTTTTCCTTCCTCCTTCCTTCCTTCCTTCCTCCTTCCTTCCTTCCTTCCTTCCTTCCTTCCTTCCTTCCTTCCTTCCTTCTTCCTTCCTTCCTTCTT
>NW_004949114.1:4638191-4643698 GCF_000317375.1 Microtus ochrogaster
CCTCCCTCTCTCTCTTTCTTGATTTAAAATTATTTCTATTTTGTGTACGTCTGTGTGCCTGTGTGAGTTTACATTCACCGTGTGTGCAGGTCCTTGTGAAGCCTAGGCAGTTTGGATGCTCACCTTACTAGACCTGGATGGAGGTGGGTGGTCCTTGGACTTCCCACGGGGCAGGGAACCCTGATTGCTCTTCAGGCGGACGAGGGAGGGGGACTTGATTGGGGAGGGGGAGGGAAATGGGAGGCAGTGGCTGGGAGGAGGACACGGAAAGATACAGGAGGAACTGGATTGGGGAGTAGGGAAAGGACATGGCCAAGGCACATTGTATGGGTAGAAGACATTCTTCAATCGAAAGAAATCATGAGTCATATATTCATCTGCTATTCATTCTCATGAAAAAATTTTGCTTTATTTCTCATTTACTATTTTTTTAAATTAAAATTTTATAGAGTATAATTATGATCATGATCACCCCCACCCCACAACTCCTTCTTATCCACCAAACTTTATGTGAGATTCCATCTTACACCTGTGACAATGGCAAAGAGCAGCAACACAAATGATGTCAAGCAAGAGGAGCACTCCTCCATTGCTGGTGGGAGCTCAAACTCAGGAAACTACTATGGAGCACTCCTCCATTGCTGGTGGGAGCACAAACTCAAGAAACCACTATGGACATCAATATGGTGGTTCCTCAGAAAATTAGGAATTGATTACCTTAAGACCCAGCTATACCACTCCTAAACATATACCACAAGGACACTTCATCCTACCACAAGGACACTTGCTCAACTATGTTCATAGCAGCATTATTCATAATAACCAGAAACTGGAAACAACCTAGATGTCCCTCAACTGAGGGAGGGATAAAGAAATTGTAGTATATTTACATGATGGAGTATTATTCAGCTATTGGAAAAAATAACAGGGGGCTGGAGATATAGCTCAGTGGTTAAGACCACTGACTGTTCTTCCAGAGGTCCTGGGTTCATTTCCCAGCACTTTTATGGCAGCTAACAACTGTCTGTAACTCCAAGATCTGACACCCTCAAAAGACATACATGCAGAAAAAAAGCCAAACAAATAAATTGTTAAAAAAATGAAAATGACATTATGAAATTTTCAGACAAATGGATGGAACTAAAAAAAAACCATCCTGGACAAGGCACCCCAGACCCAGAAGACAAACACGGCATGTGCTCACTTATAAGTGGATGTTAGCTGTTAAGTAAAGGATAATCAAGCTACAATTCATAGTCCCAGAGAAGTTAGATGAAGAAGTGAGGCCTGGGGGGGGGCACTGCATGGATCTCCCTGGGAAGGGGAAATAGAATAGATTCTGTGGGTGGACAAGGGTGGGGACAGGTTGGGTGGGAACAGGAGGAATCAGGTGGAGGAGGGAGGGACAACTGCGGTTGGGGTCATTTAGGAGGTGGTATGGGAACCTAGTGTAGTGGAAACTTCCTGGAACCTATGAGGTTAACCCTTGTGAAGATGCCTAGCAATGGAGGATATGCAGCCTGACCAGCCATCTTTTGTAATCAGGCAAGGCATCCAGGGCTGGGACTGGGACACCAAGCCTGGGACAAAAATCCATGATCCAAGACTGATGTGGGATTCCCCTCTGCATGCTGTGAATACCATTGGATAATAAAGAAACTGTCCTGGGCCTGTGCAGGAAATAGAGGTAGGTGGGGAAAACTAAACTGAATGCTGGGAGAAAGGAGGCAGAGTCAGAGAGAAGCCATGTATCCCTGCTGGATGGTTTTCCTATGAGCATGAGCGAAGGAGCATCTTCATGAGCCCATGCCGTCCAGCCTTTCGTCTCTACCCTCTGGCTCTTACAGAATTCTTTGGTGACCAGGGAACCGCCACACTTTTCATTTTATTTTAATTTTTCTTTCCGTTCCAGCCGCAGTTCTCCCCCCCCCCCCCACGTCATGAGATTTCCACGGCAGTCTCACATCTTCCTCTCCTGCCATGGGCACAAGGTCTCTCTATCCTATTTCAGCTAAAAGGCCAAGGGGGCAGGCAACCGTGCTCCCAAGCTTTCATCGCTTGTGGCCACATCTGCGATTCTCCTGCTTATATTTATGTATTTAAGTTTTGCATGGCAGCCATCTTAACTGATGTGAGGTGGCATGGGGCAGTTCGACCCTCATTTCCCTAGCGATTCATGATGCTGAGCGCCTTTTCGTATGCTTATTGGCTGCTCGTAGAAAGTATGGAGACATGTCTACTTAAATCTCCACATTTCACTTCCTTCTGGGGCTGGTTTTATTGTTGCTGCAGAATGGCTGCGGTTCTATTTTTTAAATATTAATCTGGTATGTAATACCAGTACTTGCAAGCAATTGCTCACTTTTCATGGTTGAAGATTTATAGTAATTGATGTAACTAAGGCACAGAGGGTGATTAACTGGCTCAGTCAGAGTCCCGGAGCTGTAAAGGAAATGGCTTTACTGGAATCCAGTGGTCAGTGGAGACTGGAAGGACAGAGGGTAATCTGTACACTTCTTCAAGACACTCTTACTTGGCTCATTGCTGTAGCAGCATCAACAATAGCAACCACCACCACCACCACCATCACCACATCAACAACAACCACAACCACAACAATAACATCAACAATAGCTACCCAGGCAAAAGCGATTTAAGGAAGCGTTTATTTGGGTTTCTGATTCCAGAACATATAGTCCGTCAGAGTAGGGAATACACGGCAGAAGGAGCAGGAGGCAGCTGTCACAATGGTCCCTTGTCAGGAAGCACAGACTCAGCTCTTCCTGGGTGTCTCCAGTGAGACCCCAGCCTATGGAAAGTACTGCCCACATTTAAGGGAACTCTCCCGCCTTTACTTAATCTAACTTAGACGATCCCTCGCAGACATGCCTAGACATTTATTCTCATGGTTTTCTGAATCCCACTGAGCTGATAGGAAAGACCAGCTGTCACAGCCCTGCTGGCCTGGGTGCTGGCATGGCACAGGATTTGTGTGAGTGCTTAGAGGAAGGGAAGTGAGTTCTTCCCTTTGTCCCCTGTTCTTTCAGACCATGCTAGGGGTTCTGCAGCTCTGACACAGCTGTACTGGGAAACTGGGTGGTCTCTCCACTTTCTCGGCTGCAGCCTCCTCAGCTGTACACAGGCTGGCTCAGTGCACTAACTTCCTGATAGCAAGTTAATACAAGTGGCATTTTACTAGGGCTAGGAGATTGCTCCTATGAATTCCTGGAAATTGGCCCTCCTTCTTCCCTTGGGCTTGAGACAGAAACGGACTCTCCAAAATTATTCTAACCCTTCTTTACCATCCTAGAGCTGACTCCTCTCTTCATCCCAGGCTTCTGAGGCCCAAGGCACAGTGACCATTCTGAGAGGGTGAAAGGGTCTCTACTGTGATTGGAGAGTGACTTGGCAGAGGCTGCAGGACAGAGAAAAACTAGAACTTATATCCCATGGCTCAGGACATCCCTAGCTTCCAGAACAGAATGACCATGAAGGGTCATGGCAGGTTAGGAACTGGTCTAAGCCTTGGGAAGAAAGCTGTCCTCAAGACTCCACCCACCCATTCACACACAAGCCCACAGCGGTACTCCAAACTGCACTAAAATCCAGTACCTAGGAGCAGCGTTAATGCTTCTGAGGTCTTTGGTACTTGGAGAAGCTGTCTCTCCTCTGCACCCATGCTCTCGCAGCAACACCACCTTCAGTTCAATTCAGAGATGGTAGACTGGACACAAAGGTAACGGATCAGCCATGGCAACAGAACAGAGGGCAAAGACTGGGAATCTGAACTTGGGGATGGGCTGCCAGGGGCCCGTAAAAGGACTCATTGCTATGTCCCATCTTGGTTCTTCCTGCTGGGCACTCCTGTCTGGTAAATGTCTTCTCTGTCCCAACACTCCCATTTCCTCAGACTCAGATGCTTACTGTGCTCAGTGATTGACACATGGGCCCGGTTGAGAAACCGAGGCTGTGGCAACTCTGGAAGGGAAGAGTGCTGTCTCCATAGCCTGAGGCTGTGGGCAGCTGGCCAAAGCTTTCTGCTATAAAAGCAGCTGACACTTAGCTTCACTCGTCCTCCTCCGCCAGCTCTGTCTCAGAGACATCGGGTAAGCAGAGCTGTGGGAGTCTATCTCACACAACAGGCTTCCCTTAGGGAGGGCTGGGGGATGGAGTATCCTCTGAGAGGGTGATGAAGCTTGGGAAAGTCTGCAGCACAGATTAGATGCTTGAGGATGAAGGAAGGGGAATGAGGGTGAGGAAGAAGTGGAGCCTTCTAGCAGTGTCTAGAAGAGGGCAGGGAATGTTTGGTGGGGCATTTGCTAAATTCGTGTGTGTGTGTGTGTGTGTGTGTGTGTGTGTGTACTGAAGCCCCTCCATTGCTCCATCCTATCCCTTCTCATCAAAGAGAGAGAGACATTTTCCAGCTTTAGTAATCTGGGCAGCACAGGCCAGGCCAAAGCTGCTTTTTGGGTCACCAACCTTGTGACCATCCAGTCATTCCTCACTCTGCCATGAGTAACTGCAGCGCTCATCCCTTGGGGCTCTTCCTTTCAGGTGAGCAAATCTTCAGCGATCATGCTGTCTGAAATGGAGAAGTCCTTGGAAAACATGGTTGAAGTCTACCACAGGTACTCCTTGCTGAAAGGGAACAACCACGCCCTCTACAAGGACGACTTTAAGAAACTCGTCACAACTGAATGTCCTCATTACATGAAGGTGAGGAGGTGCTGCATTCTTGGGGTTCTCTGAGGATGCTGGGGTGGCTGCTCCTCCGTGCTGCTTTCTACAGATGGTAGCCAGTGCTCATCTACAGATAGCCATTGCTGAGTTTTCCCTAAAATCTTTACGGTCTGCCTTTCTCTCTCACTATTGACAGAAGAAGAATGTTGAAACCATGTTCAAAGAGTTGGACATCAATCAGGACAAAGCAATAAACTTCGAGGAGTACCTTGTGCTCGTGGTAAAGATGGGCGTGGCAGCCCATGCAGACAGCCACAAGGAGTAGCAGAGCTTCTGGCCCGGGGCTGGGCCCCTGGACATGTCTACAGAATAATAAAATTGTCATACCTCAGGCCTCTCGGAGTCTGTTGCCTTTACTGGGGGTGAAGGAAGGGCTGGAAAACTGGGAGGGGGAAACCGTTGTTTTTGTCCTTACTGATTGCCATCCTTTGGTCCTGTCCCAGGGACTGTGCCTCTCCCCACCATTCTCCGAACTGTTAAGAGTCTCTTTTGACCTCTGAAGTTTGAGCCACTGATTCTAGGATTTAAAATTTTTTTTTAAGTCTATAACTTAGACCTGATAGTTTTGCTGGTTGGTTCTAAATGGGAGATTTGGAAACAGAGGGATGCTAGGATGCTGTGGGACATAGCTTAGTTTCTAATTAAATGTCTTAGGTGTGACCTTTTGGAAATTAGTGGGATAGATATGAAGGGTGTGTGTTTGGGAGTGGAGGAGGAGCAGAGGAGAGAGGGAAGGGGAAGGCAGGAAGACAGGGAGGGAGGGAGGG
>NW_004949114.1:4644139-4646485 GCF_000317375.1 Microtus ochrogaster
ACGAGAAAGCCAGAGACTGTTCACCAGAGCTTAGCCATTGAATTGGATTAATTTTTTAATTCAAAAATTTATTTTTATTTTTTAAATAAAAATTTAAACTTCGTATGTGTTCTGTATTTACATCATTCCTTCTTCCTTCTCCCCTTGTCAGCCTCTCCCATGTCATCCCCGTGCCCCCTCTCAACTCCCTCTCAAATTGATGGCCTCTTTTTCCCGAATTATACTCATTAAATACATATATGACTAAGCATTTAAATAAAACCTCTTAATCTAGTGTTGTTTTTAGGGGTGACCACTGGTATTGGCAACCAATTAGGAGGCTCATTCTTGGTAAAGACTGGTTTTCCCTCCCAGCAGTGATTAGTTGCCTGTAGTTCTTCATCTAGGGGTGGGACTCTGTTCTCCTGCTCACATTGCCATGCCAGTTGGTGTCAGAGTGTCCAGGTTTTGTTTAGGCAGTCATCGTTGAGATTTCAGGGGACAGCTTTCCTGTCCTGTGCAGAAGACACAATCTCACAGCAGATGCTCTAGCCCTCTGGCTCACCACAGTGTTTCTGAACCCTCTGCTGTGACGCTGTTGCTGGGCACCCAACCTCAGTTATTCTCTGTATGCATTTGACGGGATAAGGCTTCTGTAGTGCTCCCCGCTTCTTTAATGAGGGGTGAGAGCTGCACTTACCTCTGGGTATAAGGGTAACTATCTAGAATTAATTAAATTATATATAAATTATAAAAATATATATAAAATAATTTTGGTTTATGAAAATGGCAGCTGTATGCTGTCCTCTAGGGTCCAAGAACCACAGAGAGATGGCTAGAATTGCGATATAGGCATGATTCTCCTCCTATTAAGTGGGTCAGTAGATGGCTGTTGGTTACTGCCCTGATACTAAGGGCCACTATTGCACCTTTGGAGAGATCTTGTCATACTAGTCCATGTTGGTTCACAGGCCTCACATATGGTCCCTTGTCAGCTGTCATCACCCCTTCCTGTACGATGGAAGCTAGTCTTCAGAGAAGAGGCTTCTGGGTCAGGTTCAGGTCAATTGCCCCAAATCTTACGTTCGGTGTTTCCGGCAGTAAGGATTTGCCTTCAAATTCTGGGAGACAGTCAAGGGCAACAGCGGCTGTCTGTGTTGTTTTGAGATTAGCTTGAACTCCCATGGTCCAATAACTAAAGGAGGAATCTTAGTTAGGGCTTCTAGTGCTGTGATGAAACACCATGAACAAAAGCAAGTTGGGGAGGAAAGGATTTATTTTGTTCATACTTCCAGGCAAAAGTCCATCACCGAGAGACGTCAGGGTAAACATCTAATAGTAGAAACTAATACAGAGACCACGGGGGAGGGCTGCTTACTGGCTTGTTTCTCATGGCTTGCTCAGTCTTCTTTAGACCCTCCAGGGCTACCAGCCCAGGAGTGGCATTGTGTACACTGGGCTTGGCCTTTCCATATCAACTGTCAATCAAGAAAATGGCCTACAAACCAATATCGTGGGAAAATTTTCTCAATTGTGGGTTCTTCTTCTCAAATCACTCTAACTTGTGTTAAATTGACATGAAACTAGCCAGTACAACTGATACCTTGTCAGGTCGACACACAGACATGTAACTGTTAGACCATTACCATTTCTTTCTTGTTTATCCCCATGATCTCATAATAATATGGATATCACAATATAAATTATAAATAACTTTAAAAGTCTATAGTCTTTATGAGTTTAGTCTCTTTAAATCATCCAAAGTCTTTTTCAGTGTTCAAATCCACTCTAAAATATTCAAAGTCTCTTTAAAATTCCAAAGGCTGGGAGTCCCTATAAAATCAAAAAGTAAGTTAAACACATTATTACTTTAAGAAGGAAGACCTAAGGCATGGTTGAAATCAAATCAGAGCAAACCCCAAATCCAGCAGTGTAAAGAATCACTGCTTACTGTTTGGGAGTCACTCACAGCCCCCTGGGCTCCACAGGGCCTGAGTTACTCCTCTGGCTCTGCCCACTGTAGCACACAAAGCTCATCTCCTAGGCTCAGCCTGGCTCCACGGCTGCTGCTGTCCTTGGTGGTTGTCCCATAGTGCCAGCATCTCTAAAATGTTGGGGTCTCTATTGCAGTGAGGCTGTTTCTTCAACAGTGTCCCTTTCTTGGTTCACCTCAGGGACTATGACCCTGCCACGTGGTGCCAAATCTCATCTTCTTTCTCTGACCCCTTTAGTCCTGGAGCCTCTACTTCAACTGAAGCTGCATAATTCACCAATGGCCTTCCCTGGCTTCTCACAGCGTCAGGTCTTAGCGCTCTTCATGGCCTTCCCTGGCCTCTCACAGCGTCAGGTCTTAGCGCTCTTCATGGC
>NW_004949114.1:4646690-4650006 GCF_000317375.1 Microtus ochrogaster
TCTCACAGCGTCAGGTCTTAGCGCTCTTCATGGCCTTCCCTGGCTTCTCACAGCGTCAGATCTTAGCGCTCTTCATGGCCCTCCCTGGCCTCTCACAGCGTCAGGTCTTAGTGCTCTTCATGATCTCTTCATGCCTTCAAAAAAAAATACCACCCTAGAAATTCTTACATATTAGCAAGTTTGGTGCCTGCATAGGGTATAGCCTTGGCCCCTCTGGACCAGTTTGTGTGCTGACCCTGAGAAAACACTTCCCAGGAGATTTCACCTCAGTGATGCTGGTCTTCTCTTAATCACAGCTAACTTCTCAGCCCCAGCATCAATTGTTCCAAACAAAGCAAAGGTTTCACTTTAGTGGTGCTTATTTCACACTATTGATTGGTCCCAGCGGAGTGTTAAAGGCCTCAACACTTCCTCTGTCCTCTGCACCACTGTCAGCACTAACTTCCCCGTTCCCACAACAGCTCGCTGAACTCTGGACACACAGGGAAATTCCTAGCCCCAAATTTCAAAGTCCTTCTTCAGTGCTTTCCAAAACATGGCCAGATCTGTCAGAGCAACACTCCATGACCTGGCACCAATTTCTGTTTTGTTTATGTTTTTATTGTGGTGATAAAACATCATGACCAAAAGCAACTTAGGGAGCAAAGAGTTTATTTTAGAGTACAACTTGTAGTCCCTTATTTAGGAAAGTCAGGGCAGGACCTCAAGGCAGGAACCTGAAGGCAACAACGGAGGCAGAGGTCTGTCTCCCAAGTGCTAGGGTTAAAGGAATGCACCCCAACTGCCCAGCTGAACACTTTTTGAGATATTTCTTAGCCATTTTAATTTTTTCTTTTGAGAATGATTTGTTTAGATCCATAGTCCATTTTTTTTTTAAAAAAAAAACTGGATCTTTTGTTTTCTTAATTCTTTGATATTTTGGGTATCAAACCACTACCTGACACCCAGCTGGTAAAGACTCTCCATCGCTCCATGGCTTCAGAGATTGCTTCCTCCAGGCTAGGGCAGAGCTGAAGCAAGGCCTGGGGGTTCGGAACAGAGCTGGTGGGACTGATGAAACCAGGCTGATGTACAGAATGTGCTACCTAGAATACATTTTAGGATTAGGGAACGTGCAGAAAGCCTAGCATTTGAGGGACTCACCAGACTGTGCCTGAGCAAAGAGTGAGTACACTGCCTAAGGCCTAGAGGTGGTGAAGGAAGGTTATTGTCAGGTCAGCTGACCAGACTGGGCTGGCATACGGGATGTGTGACCAGGGCCAAGCCTGAGGGTTGCAAAAGGTACAGGAAAGACTAAAATAATAATAATAATAATTTATTATTATTATTATTATTATTATTATTATTATTATTATTATTATTGTGTGTGTGTGGTAACATACACGAGGTTCAGAGGCCAACTTGGTGGATCAGTACTCTCCATCTTCCACCTTTACGTGAGACCAGGGATTAGACTCAGGTTCTCAGGCTTGAGCACCAAGCACTTTACCAGTTGAGCCCTTGGTCTGGATTTCTTATCTGTGGCTTGGGAAACTTTCTGTTGTCCTTACTTGTGTGTTAGTGATGCGGGAGATAGAGAACTGTTACTAGAATCATCAAACTAGGGTTGGTGACGTAGCCAGTGTTTATGGTGTAAGTCTCCTGAAGTAGGGTTGGTGACATAGCCAGTGGTTATGGTGCATATCCCTGAAGTAGGGTTGGTAACGTAGTCAGTGGTTATGCTGTAGTTGCCTGAAGTAGGGTTGGTGACGTAGCCAAGTGGTTATGGTGTATACCCCTGAAGTAGGGTCCATGATATATATAATTCTCAAAAGTGTGAAAGACTGATCTGTACCAAACCTGAGAAGCTGCGTTGGCCCCTAGAAGCCATGCGAAGGTGGACGGAGAGAACAGACTCCACAGAGTTGGTCTCTACATGCTCACAGTGGCTCATGCAGGCACACACTCTCATAACAATGAAGTTAGCCAAGAGTCAAAGACTTGACAAGCTTGAGAACATCAGTCCTAGCTGTTGGCTTTTTGTCGTACAAGGTGGACTGTTGTGGACTGTATTTTGCATAGGTGGGTAGAGCCTTTGGGAAGAACTGTGTTCCCAAGGGTTGCCTCAGTTTCCGATTGCTGCCCACAGCCCTTTGATCTTGCCTTGAAAGCTAAAGGTGTCCTGATCCCTGGGTGGTGGACACCGGCTTGAAGTTTGTCTGCCCTGAAATGGCCACCTAGCCACTGTATGATTGCAGCAGGGACCCTTCTTGGGCCTTTACCCTGCTCAAATTGTCATTATACCCTGGGTCCCTTAGCGGAGCTGACCCTGATATGACCAGGTGAGGGTTCTTTGGAAAATATGGATGTGTTTCATGCCCAATAGTAGGAGAGGAGGGACTAATTACACCAGAATTCACAAGAACGTGCTGTTCCCGAAAGGCAGGTAAAGTACTGTTAGGTACCTAACTGGCTGCCAGTAAGATGACTCATTTCTGAGCACGAGACTTGCTGTTTGTGTTTGTTTTAGACACAAAATGCAAATGGAGAGGGACCTGTGCTGCCTTCCTGTTTACCCTGTTCTTTATCAGCAGCATATCTGTGCAGATAGTGGGCAGCCAGTCTGCTGAGAGCAAAGACTGGGACTCCATAGGTACGGGAGTGTGGTCACAGGAGGAAGTGGGCATGCCACGTCACACAGGTAGAGAAACAGGCCTTCCAGATAGCTAGACCCTAAACAGAGGGGCTGACAGGGCCAGCCTCTCTGCCGCCCAGGTCAGAGGCAGCCCGACTGCTGCCATGCCTCACTGTCGGGCATTGACCAGTCCTGTCCACCCCACGTGCCGCATTAACCATGCCCAGTGCTCTGTGAACACTTACTCCTGGATGTGCCCTGGACGGTCTAGGCACTTGCTGCTGCCCACATCACAGGGTGCACAGGCTCCTTCCATCTGACTTGTCACACAAGGGACTTTGCCTATTTCCTTGTAGCATAGCACCTGCTCTCTCTCTCTACTTCCTCCTTTTCTTAAGAACCTTAAAAGAAGACACCTTGCTTTGTTTGGTGGGGTGAGGAGTTAAGATTTTTCTTCAGATCCCCTCTATACTGTTGGCATTAATAAATTCTCTTGCACGAAAGAGGAGCCAATTAGAATCCATGCCTTTCTCTCCAACCTTCTCTCTGCTCCCTCCTTAAAAGCTAACAGGGAATTGAGAGTTATGGAGTAAAGTGCCTTCTTCAGTCTTATGAATGGGTCCATCCTTTCACTGTCCTCCCAGGCAGGAGCAGGGAGGACACTGTGCAGTCTTATGAATGGGTCTCTCAGGCAGGAGCAGG
>NW_004949114.1:4650160-4654910 GCF_000317375.1 Microtus ochrogaster
AGGACACTGTGCAGTCTTATGAATGGGTCTCTCAGGCAGGAGCAGGGAGGACACTGTGCAGTCTTATGAATGGGTCCATCCTTTCACCGTCCTCCCAGGCAGGAGCAGGGAAGGCACCGTGGAATGCAGAGACAAGGGTAAGCCAACCTGGAGATGGACTCCTCTTATCATGCTGTATGTTTTTCTCATGCATGATTCAAAAGTGAGTAGCTAGTGTCAAAGTGGTCCAGGGAAAAGAGGAGGTTCTGGGTTCATCAAGACACATCCCAGGTCCCACTTAGTACTGAGAGAGTTGATGTATGGAGAACAGCTCTGGAATACACAGAAGAGCACAACCTATCTACTCGGGTGGTGGAGGTGGTGGTGGTGGTGGTGGTGTGTGTGTATGTGTGTGTGTGTGTGTGTGTGTGTGTGTGTGTGTGTGTGTGTGTGTATGATGGGGTGGGAGGACTTGTCTCAGTGTTTTGGATTCCTCTTGAAATTCCCTTTTGGACTTGCAGTCACTAGATATCTGAGGGCATGATATGCTTGCCTTTAGCTGAAACTTAGTGAGTTAGCTTTCTCTAAGCATACCTAGATGAAGCATTGGGAAGGTGGTCCAGATTGCGAATGGGACACTGATTAGGAAGAATTAGATGAACACAAAGCTACCAACAAATGATTCCAAACTCATGGTTGGACAAGGAAAGATGAAGTAAGGGAGACAGGCCCCTGATGCTCCATGAAGGAGTGGGCTGGGATTATCATAACAGAACCCATCATAGAGTCAGGTAGGGCCTGTGGCCCAGAGCATGGTGATTTGGCCTCCTGTTTCTTCATTTGCAGAAGAAGAAGACAGTGGGAAGTTGAGAAAAAGTGGCTTGGCAGGAAACCTCATGCAACACTTGAACCACAGAGGAGACCTTGGCTCACCGATTGAGGCAGATCCGGCCACTGAGATTTCCGGGGTCTGCAATTTTCCTGTCTATCCAGGTTCTCCACCCAAGGCCAAGTTCAGCCAAGATCTCTCTGACTGTAATCATGGTGTAAAAGGGTCTAGAGAGGGTCTGGAATGGGACAGCTAGTCCCTAGCAGCTGAGCACAAGAGCTTACTCTAGTGGGGCATCTCTGCACATATTCTACTTGGGAAATGAACCATTTTGGTTGGGTCCAGACCTCATCCCATCTGCTGGCCTCCAAATTCAAGTGGTAAAGAGGGCTAGGCAAGTGACCAGTGTTCCTTGAGTTCAGGCTGCACAGTGATGAGAAGGAAAAAAATAATTTCCACCCGAGAAAAGACAAATGGCGGCTGCTTATTTCCTGCCGTCATCAATCTGGAAGAAAGTGGGTCTTGTTTCTCATCGTCCTTTAGTGCTTGAGGAACGGGTTCTGTGAGGTATGTCTGATTGCAAAGTTTCAGCACATAAACAGGGATGATTTGCTATCTGCTGGTCAGGGCAGGGTAGTTTGCATCTTGATCAAGATGGTAAACCCCAGACTGCCAAGGCCATCACCTTGTTCAAAGCTCAGTGACTTGCTTAAGAATCTGAGCATTCATTTCTCATCCTCACATACGTTTGAATATTTGTCCAGTCATCTTTTTAGAATAAAGATATTTGAAGATTCTTTTACTAAAAAATTAAAGAACATTCTGACATAGCCCTACTATGCTTGTGGTAGGTTTTCACTTTTGCTTGAGACACTAAGGCAGTGTAACTCATGTGTTTCTCATAGCCACCTTGTGTGAGAAGGAGTTCTGATGTCTGTTTTGCTTATGAAGAGACCAAAGGGGTCAAGAAATTTGAACAACTGCTAACTAGTCCAGCAAGTGCAGAGCGAGGCCCAGATGCATGTTCGTCCCGGGTGGAAGGGACTGTCTACCGTGTGCAGGGCTGGAAGGCATCTCCAGTTGACTGACAGAGTCACACTTCCATCCCTCCCTTTGCTTTTCTAGCCCTTTTCTGTTTTCTCTCTTCAGTGCCTCTGCTGCCCAGGGCACCAGGCAGATGCCAATGAACTTGTCTCTGGGGCCTTCTCTTCTGCCCAGATTAGTCCCAAATACGTGCTCATGGCTTCTCATCAATAGAGCATGTGTTTTGGTGAGTACCCCTGGCCCCAGAATGGAGCCATGCAGTTTTGTGGCTGACTTCAGTACCTTGCTCTTCTTCACCATGGTGACCTCAGTGTTATTGCGGAGAAAAGTGTATGGCCTCATCCAGTTCTAAAGTCTCAGAGGGCAGCCATTGGACTAATTTGTTCTGGAAATTGGCATAGTGGTTTTCACACAGTGACCTATAGATTTTTTTTTGTTTGGTCATTTGATTTGCAGTTTAAAAGTATTTCAGAGCACCATGCAATTATGTGTCCTCATTTTCTAATCTGCAAACAGATACCTTAAATGGAAATTTAAAAAAATCAAATTAGGTATGTGCAAAATGCAATAATTGTGCATGCCATTTAATTTATGAGATGCAATTTGCTCGAACATAGTCTAAGGATTTAGAATGGGCAGCCAGAAGACTTGCGAGTGAATTCAGAAGTCAACTCTTACACAACTACAGAGAGAAAGGACTCACACCTGTCTAGGAGGACAGGGTTTTTAAAAGGAAAATTGAAAATTAATGGTATTAAGATAAAGACTGGGGGAGAAATAAAGATTGGGTCTGAGAGAAGAATGTCTATGTCTTACAAAAACCGTTAAATAAGAAGGCTGAGCTGCTATTATTTTCTGAAATAAAAACTTACCCTGGCTTGGGGAGTTTTGCACAGCAGAGGTTTGGACACAGGTGAGTTTGACACTTGGAAAAGTTACTCCACTTCTCCAAACTCATTCTTCATTGTGAAAGAGGCACCTGACCAGCCCTGACCCAAGGCTGATTCATGGCTGAAGAAAGTGCAAGCTGGTGTCTGGCATGTTGTCAGTGCCCCAAACCGCCTTACTTCTTCTTTTTCCACAGGCTTCCCACATATAATGGCACAGATATACATTCCCTTTTCAAAACATAGGGTAAGGGAGCACAGGGGGGAAACACTGGACCAAAGCAAGACCTAGAACCAGCTGGACAAATTCCACGCTCTGCATCTCCATGTCTGATGTCAAATGCACTTTAGATCCCCAACCCCTTTCACCCTTGTTGACGGCAGCACACTTCTTTCTCTTGGGTTGTCAGCAGTAAGCGGCTCTCCTCAGCAGCTATCCCACTGCCCTGGCATCTCCAACATCTTGGGGTCTCCAAGGCAACCCAGGTTTCAACTTCACAGCTTCATGAAATGGCCTCTCTGGGCTTCCGTTCAGGGACACCACTGACACATGCTTGCCTCAGCGCTTTCCTTGGGCACAGAGACAATTCCAAGACCCCTTTCTTCTGTCCTTGACTCTACAGCCAGAACCATGTGGGCAAAGTTGCCGAGTTCTGCTGCTTGCTGAAACTGGAACGTGGTCTCCTTTTCAATTACATCTTCACCACCTTTCTGTTTTTGATAATTTCCTTCACTGTCTAAATATGGCGGTTCTAGAAACTTGCTCAGTAGACCAGGCTGGTCTTGAACTCACAGAGATCCACCAGTCTCTGCCTCCTGAGTGCTGGGATTAAAAGTGTGCACCATCACCTGGCTCTAAATTGTTATTCATTGCCTTTTCACAAGTTGGGAATTTAGCTGGATGGGATCTTGTCCTTAGGCGACCACTTCTTTTAATCCATTTCTTAGTCTGTTTATCTCCTTGAACACAGGATTTAGCTTTTATTCCACTTCCTGGGCCATTCCCCCAATCTGTGATTATATATATAGAAATATATTTTCCTAACTTTTGGTTTTTCGAGACAGGGTTTCTTTGTGTAACAGCCCTGGTTGTCCTGGAACTATGTGGACCAGATAGGTCTCAAACTCACAGAGCTCTGCCTGCTTCTACCTCCCGAATATTGGGATTAAAGGTGTGTGCCACCACTGCCAGGCGCATTTTATATTTTTATTTGCTCAGCTTGTTCCTTTTTATTATAAATCTTCAGCAGTATTACCACTAATAAACACACGAAAGAGTCTATACTAGGCTGCTTTGAGATTTCCTCTGCCAACAGAATTAATCCAAAACTCCTTCCTTTAGCCTCAGGCAGACAGGGGAAAAAGCAGACACATTCTTCACTAAAGTATCCCAGGAATGATCTCTAGGCAACACACTAAAATTCTTCCATTCTGAATCCTCTCGAGCCAACCTCTATAGCTTAAAACACTCTCATCTCCACTGTCCTCCGTGCTTCTCCTGGTATGGCCTGGTAAGCAGCACTTGAAGCGTTCAACTGGTACCAAATGTTTGGCCAGGGGCTTCACCCCAGCTCCTGGCATTCATTTTGGAATGTTGAGTGGAAAGTTTCATCTCAAGCCTCCTCCCCTGGGAGTTGCCTCAGTCCAAACTCCACCTCTGAGAAAGCCCGCCAAACAGTGACCCCTCCCGAGAGAGGGTGAAGATCACTCCCACAGGGTATTATAACTGCCCCCAGATAACAAACACAAGGTCTTTCTGGTCCCCCCCCTCCCTTCGTGTTGTCCTGAAAGGCCACCCGGGAGCACTGGCATCCATTAAACCTGGGCTTTTTCTAATTTGGTTTGATTTGGCCTGATTTGAATTATTGTGTTGGCAGAGAGGCTTGTCAGCCAAAAAAACTTAACACCAAAGTTCAAATTCCTCCAAACAAAAACATGGTCAGTTCAATCACAACAGTACCCCAGTCCTTGGTACCAACTTCTGTCTTAGTTATGTTTTTTTTTTTTTTTT
>NW_004949114.1:4655010-4662666 GCF_000317375.1 Microtus ochrogaster
ATAAATTAATTAAAATAGTTAATTGGGGTGGCTTGTTTATAGTTCAGAGATCCAGTCCATTATCATCATGGCGGGACTTGCTGTGCAGACAGACATGGTGCTGGAGGAGTAGCTGAGAGCCCTACACCTTCCTGGCGATAGGCAGTGGTCTCCCTCCTCACTTCTGAACAAACGGGGATCCTTGTAGATGTATACAAAATTTAAGGAGGTACCACAGACAGTTCCCACAAACCTGTGCTTCATTTCTTATGTCATTTAACATATATTACTGTTACGCCCAGATCCTCAAAGTCCCCCCAAAACCAACAAGGAGACCGAGTCCCATATGTAAAAGCAAAGAGCTTTTATTTTATGCAAGTTTACAAACTCAGTCTCTCTGCATGTCCAACCTATTAAAATAAACGGAGAGCCCCGAGCTCAGATAGAGTTGGGTTTTTATAGTACTAAAGGTGGGGATGACAGGTTTCTGGCTTCAGGACTCCTGATTGGCTGACATTTGTCTAGGGGTGTCCTGGTGAGTGTGTGCTGGCAGGTGATCCTATGTACAACGATTGGAACATGTTAGGCATTTCCTTTGGATGGTCTGTTCTTGGGTGATGCTCAGGTAATCTCAGTTTGTGGTTCTTCCTGAAACCAGGCATTGCTTCAGGGTAAACTACTGAGACTCAGGTCACCATTAAACTATTGATGGCCAAGTCCTACTCTGGCAGGTGAAAATGGCTGGAAGTAAAGAACTTCCTTTGGGTGGTCTGTGTCTATTTAGCTTATCAAGCGTGGCTCCTACAATTACATTTGTTAAAACTGGTCCATCACCACTAATACATTATTTAATTTTTTTTACCCAGATTTCCTTAGGTTTCAGCTGAAGCCTCTGCCCTCCCAGGATTCCAAGTTCACTTTGATTGTTAATAATGCCACCATCTTTTGTTGTTGTTTGTTTGTTTTTTTGCAATAAACATTCTGCAAGTGCCTCTTCCTGTCCTTCGCTTCCCTGCTGTGAGACTCGCTGTCTTGGCCTCTGATAGGGTGGGGCTGTTGTCTGAGAACTTGGGTATAGGTGAATGGCAGGGCAAGAGGTTTCAGACAGGCACCATGGTGAGAAGGAAGTGAGTAAAACCTGGGCAGCGATTGTTGAGTCAAAGCCCCAGATTTGGAGGTTGTTCTTGAGCATTGGCCTTCAGTCATTTCCAAATGAATCAGAGGGTGTGGAAGTCACAGTTTGTCACTGACTTAGCACTTCTGGGCTTATATGGCACTTTGGGCTGAAGTAGCTCTGCTATTGCATTGCCGTTCCTATCATCCTCTGTGCTGAGTATTTAGTCTCCTGTCTATTAGGGGGACAATTCCTGCAGGTTTTTTGTTTGTATAGTATGAATCAAGGCGACCCACCTACCACAGCCTTGGAAGTCAGCAAAGAGATCTGGAGTCAACTGAACAGTAGCCATCGGCCCTTGATGAAAATGCTTGGGAACCACCATCACTTTGACCTGGCCAACACAAGAAGCCTTCACAGTTGAAAAAAAGTAAACTGAACTCTAGAAATCAGAAGGCTTTGACTTCTCACTCCGCCTAACATGGCACTGGGCATGCAGAAACGCAGCTTCTATCCCTCCAGAACCCAGTCTGAGCAAACCCCTCTTCACCTTGCCCCACCCCAGTCAAGAAGACAGAAAAGGTGTTCCTCTTGGCTTTTCTGGGCCATCTTGTGCTTACCACCCAGTTCTCCTTATGTTTGCCCACAGTCAGTGCTGAGAATGTATATTTGGCTGTTTGTCACCCCACCCCCATTAGATAGAGGCCTTCTAGATGGTGTGGGTCTAGCAGTGTCTGACAAACGACCAGGCCCAGTGAGCCTCTACAGTACCTCCCAAAGTATTCTCCAAGGTTTTGCTCCAGAGTTCCCAAATCTGCCTGTCATGAAGCAGCCCCCATGATCACTACTCAAAAACTCAAGTCATGTCACCAACCTAGAAAAACCCTCCCCCTTCTCTAATGTTTTGAGTACATTCACCTGGAGAGAGTTCTCACTCAGGCCCACAGCGGCTGGTCTCTCTGCAGCTGTCTCGCCTCACAGTCACTCCATTCTCTCGTCCTCTTTGTCTTCTTGGCAGAACTCATAACCTTCTGAAATGGTCCAGCTACTTAGGTCTCCTCTTGGGTGACCTTTTACTTTCCCCGAGAGACAAGTTCTAGGAGAGCAGGGACCTTATGTGCTCTGTTGACAGTCACTGTCAATAGCAGCATCTTGCATTGGTGGCTGACTCAGCAGAATGGGGAATGGAGTCACTATGCCTGGTGGAAGGCAGGGACAGGAGCACTGGACAGATGCTGTTGGTAGTGCTGGGGAGTGTGGGAGACAGTCAGCAGGTGACTCACACCACGGAAAGGCCTGCGGGCCTCAGCATTCATTATGAACTCCCCACTTCTCCAAATCTTTTCAGAACTTTACTATTTTCAGAATGACGCTTGCTCAATGGCAGACAGCGTATAGGACAGTGGTCCCATGAGACCATGATGGAACTAAAAACTCATTCTTTAAAGATGAGTAATGTGTGTAAGGCACAAGGCCTCACTTGTGTGTGCTTCTGGTGGTGCTGGGATAAGCAGGATCACCACACTGCCTGTCATATAAAAGTATAACACACCCAACTATATAGTGCACTTAATACTTCGCCATTTAACAAATGACTATGTTACTGGTTGATGTATTTATTATTACTCAGTATTGTAAACTGTGTTCCTCCTATTTATAAGAATTGTTTACTGAGGGGCTGAAGAGGTGGCTCTGTGGTTGTTCTTCCAGAAGGCACAAGTTTGACTCCCAGCGTCCACACGGCAGCTCACAACTCCCTGTGACTCCAGTTACAGAAACTCTCTTCTAGTGTTCAACAGCACCAGGCACACACATGCAAGAAAAACACTCATACACATAAAAAAAATTAGAATGAGGTAAAAACCCCATTTGATGAAAAACAGCACAGTGTTTTACCAGCAAGAACTGCACATATTTCATGTTGGGGAAGCTTCTCAACTGCAGGACGAGGCCACATCGAGTGACTGGCATGTGCCGCCTGGCTCTGTGCCACCATGCTATAGAAATAATCTGCCTTCCCCGTGAGAAGTCACTTCACACACCCGGAGATTAATACATGAAAAGCTTCTTACTTAAAAAACAAAACAACTCACAGTCGATCGGAAGAGCCGAGCCCTGAGCAGAAGATATTACCAGCTTATGCTCACCTGAGGTTTATGCTCTTTTAAAGCATAATCTCTTTATTCTTTGAGTATTTTACATCATGCACCCCAATCCCACTCACCCCCCAGCCCCCACATATTCTCTCCTCATTCCTGCAGCACTCCCTAAAAGAAAATTTAAAAGAAGTCAAAACAAATCAAATCAGCAAACAGACAACAAACCCTCATCTCCAGCGCCTCCTTATCCATCCTGTGCACTGGGAGCAATGTGTCACACGGTAAACCCTTGCGTCTAATTAGAGTTTCTAGCCAATGTTCACTGCAGTGAGTCACTGGTCTGGCTACTTGGGCAGGTGAGAAATTTGCATAGCAAAGCTGTTGCTAGAATCCTCCGTAAGCACCCTGGTGTTGTTCTTTCTGGATAGTTGTTTCGGAGGTCCACCCTACCCCCCCCCCTCAAAGGGCAGAATTATACTTTTTCTGAGAAGAGCGTGGGGGAACTTAATGACAGACCAGGACCCGATGGTAGCTGTGACTCTGTGGGTGCCCACCAAGCTGTCTGTGAGCGGTGTGCTCTTTGGGGATGGGTCTAATGGATGGTCAATCTGGTGAACAAACGTTTACATCCTAGCATCGTAAAGTTTGCTTAACTGTAACAGGCCTGGTGGGAAGACTGTTTACCTTTGGGGCATTTTGGAAGCAGTGCTCCTTCAACTAAATTCTATGTTGTGTGATTTAATGTCGCCTAAGCAAATATATCATACAATTCTATTACTTTGAGGTGAGTTCGAGACCAGCCTGGTCTACAGAGCTCCAAAGCCACTGAGAAACCCTGTCTTGAAAAACCAAAAAAAAAAAAAAAAAAAAAAAAGAGTTTCTTCTATATCAAACACACTCTATAATGTTTATACAATAGCAAACCATCCAATGCTGTTAAGTGACCCCAACTGTGTTTCCCCCTGGTGATTTGCCCTTTTCTATACTATGAGGAGACTTGGGAGCTAAATACTGTGCATGGAGTTGTTCATGGTTAGATTTGATCATAATTACTTTGCAAGGCTCAGACACTGGCACCCCAGCAGTATAGGATTGTCTCACCAGGGAGTGTGGGAGGCCGGAGAGCGGGGAGTGAGAGAGTGTTTAGAGAAACACAGGAGGAGAAAGAGGGGAAAAGAGGGGTGCCATTCGAGGAGGAGGGGGAGGAAGAGAGACAGACACATACAGAAACACACACACACACACACACACAGAAAGAGAGACAGAGAGAGAGAAGAGGGGAGAGGAAGAGACACTGAGGTGGGCTGCCCTAGGCTATGTGCCGTCTGGGTCCTGCGCCCTGTTCTATCTGCCGGTGCTGCCCCATTCTCTGAGCCCCGCTGTAAGGTCTACACGTGCAGTTTTCAGTTGCAAAGACAAACACTGGAGAACGTGCAATCGAAGAGGGGGATATCTGTAAGGGGTCCGTGGGTCTCTCCTGTCTCTTGAGGGAGTATCTCTCATAGGGCCAGGAAGTTAACCTGGTCTTGAGACAATCATGAGCTTAAGAAATTTGAGCAGCAGTTACATCATTCCTACTATTGTCTTGGCAATTGAAATGTCAACATTCGTAACACAGTACTTTCTAAAATATACATTTTAGGCAACTCTGGGAGGCGGGGTGAGCAGGACTCTGAGGCTGGGTTCTGGGGTTGTGTAAGATTGCATCACTGGGCTGCTCTCCCCAGAGGCCTCTTCCCAGTAAGGTCCTGGCAAACAGGTCAAAATTACAGTCATTTACTTATGCAGGGTATCAAACTTAGGGTTATCATCTGAGCCTGAGCCAGGTTCTGCCACGTCCCCTGGGCAAAGCAACTAAAAGGGTCAAGTTGATATTGGAAAGCAGAAAGTGGAGATTTGCTCAATGTGGCCACATTGCAAGAGGGATAAGGGGCCCCAGCAAACTCCCGAGTTCATGTTCTGGGCTCTGAAGTGAGATTGACCTTTGTATAAAGGGAGGGGGATGTGCGTATCTCTACAGCACAGGTCTCAATGTGGTCCCACCTGAGGTTTCAGTCTCATTCTGTAAGGCAGTTTGACAAGTTGTCAGAAGTCTTTCCTAGACACAAAGTTGCCCTGTGGTGGGGACAGCTTCCTTTTCCAAGCTTGAGATTCCCGGGAAGTCTCCCATTTTAGGGTGCATCCTTTCAGCAGCGCGACAGTCTGGCTGAGAGACGCAACTGTCCTTTTGTGTCATTGCTGCCAGGCTCCTTACAACAGGAGCTTCGTGCTGTGCCTTCTCTAGCCAGGGACATTTTATGTTCTGACCACAGAGGCGGTTTTGAGTGGCACCTGGCAGGCTCTGCTGAGCTCTCAGCTGGACTACGGTGCTGTTGTCACTGGCTCCTAACAAGCTATGTGCCTGTGTCTCCTTCTCCCTCTAGTCTATCCCATAACCCTTGAACTGATGTGTCCAAAGCACAAATATGATGCTAGACTTTCCCTTCCCGCATCCGTTGCTGCGTCTGCCCTTGGCTCTCCCACCTGAGGAGTGAGCTCCTTGGCTCCTTACCCATCCTTTTCACCTCCCCTCGTCTGTCCATGCTCCTCGTTCCCACACAACCGTGCACCCGCCACACCCCAGACTTTGTCTGAAGCATATTTCTGTCTGTCTTGAGATGTCTGCAGTCTCAGCTTCAAGACATTTCAATTTTCACTCCTTCTAGCTAGGCTTGGTGGCTTACATGTATAAATCCTGGTGCTCAGGAAGCTAAGGTGGAAGAATCACTCCAAGCTTGAGGCTAGCCTGGGTTACATTACAAGATACTTTTTTTTTTTTAAAGAAAGAAGGTAGGAAAAAGAAAAAAGAAAAAAAATGAAAACAGTCCTCAGATACATTCAAGTGCACTTCACCAGCTAAGACTGACTGTCTCAGGTTGCAATTCAGAATTTTAAGGATACTGGTAGATACATCAGCAAATTCTGATATTGGAGAAAAGCCACCTCCCTTCTGGGTAGATATCTCTACAGATTCCAGCCTCAAGGTTCCACCTAGTGTCACCTTGACTTTCCCTTTTCACGTTAGAATGACCCAAAGACCTGTCTGGTCTTCCCTGCAGGTCTTGTGGCTCCTGGCCACGCTTCCCTCAGTGCAGTGGTTCCTTGGAGCAGTCTGGAGGGCCTAGAAGTTAGTGAGTGTCCCATTAATGTATCCTGAAAGAACCAGTGGCCAAAAAGCAAACAAATAAGAAAATTAGTTTTTTCCCAAAATTCTAGAGTCTTCCTGATCCATACAAGGTGCTATGGTCACTGCCTTAATCAGATTCAGACGTGGCTATCTATGATTTCCTTTGGTTTTATAAAGCTAAAGCTTCTGGGAACTGCTTCCACTTTGGAATAAGGAATTTGGGGTAGCCCAAGTCTGTGTTCCCAGCCATGGCCACTCACCATGACTCCAGGACAAACTATTTCTTATTCCGTTTGATGAGAGCTGGGATTTTGTGTTGAAATACTATCATGTGTCATAGCACACCTAGATCTAAGAGGGACTTCTCCCTTTGCTATACAGACAAGTTTTTTCCTAACAGGAAGGAGGGGTCAGTCACCATGACTGCCTCTGTTTAGCTATTTACAGAAAATCCTGGGACTCTGCAAAATGATGGCTCTGAGATATTTGCCTGGATTCTAGAATGGCCACTACACTCAGGGTTCACAGAGACACAAGACAAGGAGAAGTGCTCTTGACACTGGGAATATCCATCCCCCTGTTCTTCACCAGAGGCCAAGTCTCTAAGTAGCTAGTGTGGCCTTAAGGCTTCCCTAAATGGTCACTTGCCTCAATGGCCCTGCTCCCTCTGTGTGTGAGCCTCTGCTTCCAACTTCTTACAGCTCTAGGCTTTCTACCTTTCTGTTTAGCCATAATCAAGACTTCGTCTTTTAGGTGGGAATGCAGAGGCTGCATGGTGTCAGGACAGTGACAGCAGCTCTGAGGGCGGTGGAACAGGACACACAGATTGGAGCAAATGTCCTTGCTGGGCTGAGCTCTTGGCCACTGACGAGGGACTGCAAGAGTGTCTTCAGTCCTGTGAGGTCATCTGGTCCTCGTTGCTCACGGTCCCAATCCTCAGGCTCCACAGGCTCTGTAAACAAAGTCCTATCTCTCTACAGCACCCAGGGAATTTGAGATGCAGAGCCAAGTCAGAGCTCATCTCCTTCACTGGGCAAGTGAGTGTGTTCACCCCACCATCCTGCTGCAGTCATGGTGGACTTGGGGGTAACTACACTTCCATCCATGTGAGAACCACAGGGGCCCATCAGCACGTACGTTTGGGATTCTATGTCTATTGGGAGATCTGCCTGCCTTCTTGCATCCTGTGTGGGCCTATTCTCCATATATCCTTACTCAGCACACCTCCCTGGGCATGGGTGAAAGAGAGAGAGAGAGAGAGAGGGAAAGAGAGAGAGAGAGAGAGAGAGAGAGAGAGA
>NW_004949114.1:4662798-4681276 GCF_000317375.1 Microtus ochrogaster
AGAGAGAGAGAGAGAGAGAGAGAGAGAGAGAGAGAGAGAGAGAGAGAGAATACAAGAATAAGAGAAGTTGCACAATGCCAAGGTAGGAGACTGTGGTCTGAGAAGTGAGGCCCAACATCAGAGATAGAGACATGGAGAGGGAGGTAAGCGTAGGGACTCGGTGTGGACATAGGTTTTTGGCTCTCTTATTATTATTATTGTTGTTGTTCTGACTGGAATGGAGGAGCTTCAGACTAGGGCAGGACTGTTCAGTACTCAGACCCCTAGGAAAGACAAGTGTGAAGGCGGCAGAAACAGCACCCAGATCACTGGAATGGATAAAGACTTTATTTTTATCATTTCCCAGCCCCACAACCAAGACCATCTGGTAAGACATTTCATTTTCCATTGGTTGGGCAGATGCAAAGTGGCTGGTCTCCTAATTACTTCCCAAAGCCGGAGCCGTGGCTGTGATTATTCCCACGTGGGTGGTTCCCCTCATGCATCTTCTCATGGGTGGCATAGACCAGCTTTGCCAACAGCATGACAAACTCCTCAAAGCTCAGCTGCTTGTCCTGGTTTGTGTCCAGGTCCTCCATGATGTCATTTATGATTTCGTCGCACCTTTTCTCCTTCTGTGGGTGAAACAGAGGAGACTTTTAGGGCTGAGTGTACCCAAGGAAGAGGACTTGGAGCACAGCGAGGGGCTAGGTGGTAAATGCAAAGGAAAACCTGGCCCCTGGCATTAGATTGAAAAATGAGAATAATGTTCTGAGTGTTCATGGTGGAGCAGATGCTAAACATGTACTAACACTTTCTAATTTGTTCCCCAGATGGCCCTCTGCCTTGGACACTGGGACTCTGCTCTATAGAAGGTCAAGCAATTAGTAAGTCTAGAACTGTCTGTCGTTTATCTGTATAACTACTTGAACATATAGAAATGGAAACTGGCCTTCTGAGAGGTCCATCATTTCTACAGGTTGTAGAGGCCGGGAGGAGAGGAGGTGCACATTTGGATCTGACTTGGAGGATTATGCACCCCCTCACTTTCCTCAGCCTCTCAGTCACCCCCACTCTCGCCCTTTCCTTGGAGGTAAATACCTGGTAAAGCTTATTTAGGCTACTAAGTCGGGGAGGCACCCCAGAAACCATGGGATCTTAGGAGCAAACCAAGCTCTGCTGACCCCAAAGGGTGTGGTAAAGTGTAGGGAAGACTCAGAAAAAAAGGAAAGATCAAGATGTGGCAGCGGCTTCATCAGCTGACTGCAGGTCTTCCCCTCACTCACTGGGATGCCTTGGCTAAGCACCACCCTGTCCACACCCCGAGCAGTCTATGCTTGAGGTCCCAGTTTCCACCGGCTCATCACCCTGCCTCAAGATGGCGTGTAGAACCCATGAAGAGATCCCAGAGAAGATATCTCACAGCATAGCTTCATGTGTACCCTTGGTCTACCCTGAGTCAGTGCCTTGTTTGCCCAATATGCCCACTTATGAGGAAATGTCTGTGTCCCTAATACCTCCCATAACCACAATTCTCCAATTTTCCTTTGCGGGGGGTGGGGAGACCAGCTTATAGGAGCTGGCCTTAATATGAGCAGGCTCCTCACTCCCCTAGGGAAAAGATATATATATATGATATATAAAGTGAAGGTTTTCTCTGGCTCTGACGTACATGCATGCTCCTCTCTCCCTTTCAGCGGCCCCTCCCACATTGTCCGTGGTAGCCTTTTCTCTTTTCTTTCACTTTATGCTATTTTCTTCAATGCCCTCATAATGCATTTAATGCTCTCTTCCCTAAAGACTGGATCGTGGCCTCCATCATCTTGAATTTCTCTCTCCTCATAAAGCCCATTTTGAAGGGTAACTGGTCTCAGTTTCCTTCTCTAGGAGTCAACAAACCTGCCATGCTACCTCATTGCTTTAGCAACCTATGAATCCTTTACCAGGGACTCAGCTGAAGTGTTGCCCCCTCAAAGGGGAGGACCTTTTTACTTTTTTAAACCATAGCCAGTCACCCCACCCTGCTGCAGCCAGCACAGACTACCCACAGAACTCTTATGTTCCTCCTGACTTCCAGGCCATTGAAGTTGCCTGTGTTCTTAAGGTTGTATGTCACCAACACTGGGATAATGGAGTCCCATATCATCTCTACATCCCTCTGCACAGAATAGAGTATCACACATTGCAGGTGTTCAACGAAACAATTTCCTGACTTATGTCTAACTTTGAGTACCTCTAGTGACAGAACCCCACTGTCCCTGGTGTAAGGTGATGGCGTTGTCTCCCTGAATCCTACAGACTGCACCTCTCTCCTTACTAACCAAGCCTCACCTTCATAAAGTTTGCCAGATCTTTCTTCACCATCTGTTTGAATTCCTTCTGGCTCAGGGTGTCTGGGTCTCCTTCCATCTTCGAGTTCTTGTGGAAGACGTCGATGACGGTGTTTATGCTGCGCTCCATCAGAGATGGGTTTTGGTTGGCCATCTTCTTACTCCTCTTTGAAAACAGGACACACAAAGGTTACAAATGAGCGGATAGGGTGCTGAGCGTCCCTGGCCTGGTCTGTGGCCATGTCAGGCAGGAAAGGGAGGAGAAACACAAAGCAAAAAGAGTGATGGAACGTAAAAAAGCGAACTATTTTACAACACAGCACTTAGAGAAAGTGAAGGAAGATGTCAAGAGGACAGGGTCAACCAAGGAGCCCTTCTTCTAGAGGAGGACTTGGAAGAAAATTGGCTAAAGGAAGGGATGAAAGATCTATCAGGCAGGCTCTCCACCAGAGAAGACGAAGCTCATTTACCAAAGCTAAAGAGCTACCGAGTGTTTGGCAGGAGCAGCAGAAGTCCTGCTTTTATAGGCAGCCCCTTGCTAGACACATGGTTGCCCCTGGGAAAGATTGCTTCACAGGTGAGCAGTGTGGTAACCCAGGCAGGGAGGGAGCCTGGTGGAGCAGGAAATGGTCACACAACTCATTTTGCTTTTTTGTGAAATTCCTAGCCCTGGGCTTGGAGCTTGTTTGGGAGGAAACTGGTTAGTTGGCCCACTTCCTTTCCATCCAACAGCCCTCACCCCCATCTTAAGCAAGACAGCCTGCCTGCCACACCTCTGATACCCTTCATTTTCCTGTCTCAACTTGTAATATACAAAGGGTGTCAGGGGATCCATAGGGATCATCTCATTCCGTTTGTTATGTGGACACTCTGTACCCTGAGTTTACAGACTGAGCCTTTCCCAGTGTTTTCATGGTTCCTTTGGGAAGGGTGAGGGGTTGTCACAGAGTTCTTGAGAGGAATTAGTGTTAGGAGATCCTCAGAGGTGACAACGCTTTCCCACGGTACGTAAATCTGATGTCCAGAAGGGGACCTGAACAAGATCTCTTTTAGCTGGTGTGTGACCTAGCAGGGGCTGAACTCAGACACAGTCCTTGCTTAAGGGCATTTACTGCTCACTACATTCCCTCTTGCATCTGAGCGAGGATCTGTCATTGGTACAAATGCAACTCCACTGGCTTTCAGCGTCACTCTTCCAAATCCTGTTCCCAGCTCTCTTTCCTCCAGTAGCTTGCATCCTAGAAGATAGCTGTTTCGGAAATGATTGTTAACCTATGTTAACTACACAAAGCAATGGGTTCCCAGCTGTCATTCCTCCAGGAGCTTACGTCCTAGAAGATAGCTGTTTTAAAAATGACTGTTGGCTTATATTAATCATACAAAGCAGCGGGTTTCATTTTAACATTTTCATACATGCATGTAATGTACTTTCATCAAAAATTTTCCTTTATCATTTTCCCCTTTCTCTATTCCTTTTCCCTCCTTCTACCTTTCTGATAGTCCTCTTTCATATTCTTTTCTGGGGGCAGTGCTTAATCAAGTCATTCTTTAGACACGAGTCAATAAACAAGGTTTTTTTTAGTAGTCTGCCAGGGGCATCAGGCTGGGCAGCAGCAAGGATTCCACCCACAGTCCTTTGCTTTGCTTTCATGTCCTGTTTCTCTCACCCTTAATTCACATGTGGGAGAGACCAAGCAACGCTCGTCTTGTGAGTCTGGTTTGCTTAGCATGGCAATCTCTGTTCCAAGCATCTTTCTTGCAAATGGTACAATTAGTTCTTTATGGTTGAATAAAGCTTGCTTGTGTGTGTATAGCACATTCTTTTTAGCCATTTATCTCGATGGGCACCCAGCCTTCTTGAGTGTGTTGGCTCTAGCAAATAGTTCCACAGTGAGCATAGATGTGCAGGCATGTTATTGTGCGATGACTTTGATTCCTCCATGCTGATTTCTATAGTGACTGGATTAAGTTACATTCCCAACAAGTTCCCTTTTGTTGATATTCATTCCAGCATTTTTTGCTTCTTTCCTTTATTTCCTTCCTTCCTTCTTTCCTTCCTTCCTTCCTTCCTTCCTTCCTTCCTTCCTTCCTTTTTTCCTTCCTTCCTTCCTTCCTTTCTTTCTTTCTTTCTTTCTTTCTTTCTTTCTTTCTTTCTTTCTTTTTTCTTTCTTGAGACAGGGTTTTTCTCTGTAACTTTGGCTGGCCTGAAACTTGCTATGTAGACCAAGCTGACCTTGAACTCACAGAGATTCACCTGCCTCTGCCTCCAGAGTGCTGGATTAAAGGTGTGCAACACCATGCCTGGCTGTTGCTTATTTTCTTGATGGTATTTACTGTGATTGGGGTGAGGTGGAATTATGAGTTTTGACTTACATTTCTGAAATGGCAGTGATATGAATATCTGTCATACATTTGGTGCCTGTTTGTACTTGCTCAAACGGAAAAATGTCTGGTCAGTTTATGACTGGATTATCTGTTCTTTTGATATTTAATTGTTCTAGTTTTTGTATACCCCCGTTAGATGAATGGCTGACAAACATTTTCTCTCATTATGCAGACTGTTATTTCGCCGCTGTCTCCTTTGCTGCTCAGAGGCCTCTAATTTCGTGTAATCTCACTGATATTTCCTCAGCCTTTGACATTCTGTTACATTAAGGCATTTGATTAATGTTGAGCTGATATTTGTCAATGTTAAAGAGAGGAATTTAACTCCTGTCTTTGATGTTGTTTGCTTGAGAAAAGTCTCACATAGCCAAGCCTGGCCGTAAACTTGCTGTGTAGCTCAGGACGATCATGGACATCTGATCCTCTTGACTCTGCATCCCAAGTTCTGGCATTACAGGCAAGTGCCACAATTCCCTGTTTGTGTGAAGCTGGGGTAGGGCTGCGTGAGTGCTGGGCAAGCATTCTGCCAAGCGAACCCTGTCCCGGGTTTCAGTCATCTACATGTGCCATCTAGTTTGTTAAAACGGCTATCTTCCTCCCCAAGATCTCTGTCGAGAGTCAGTTAGATGGCTGCAACGGTGACACTCTCGTGTCACACGCGTTCCATAGCCTCTCTCCAATTCCTCAATACCTCTTTCATGGTCCCCTTTCCAGCTTCCAGACCTACCCCAGCGCTCACACCCTCATCTGTACATCTACGTGTTTATCCATCCACCGCTCTATGCAGGAAGCATTGGGAGCTAGGATCTCCACTGTGTGCATGCGCCACGTTTTCATTATCCTTTCACTGGTGGATGGAAATCTAGGCTGTTCCCACTCCCTTGCTATTGTGACCCAGGCAAGATTCATGGTTATGCAGGTGTCTCTATCTAGACTATGGACTTCTTTGAGTACTTGCCCAGGACTGGCCTAGCCGGGTCATACAGTAGTATTATTTTTTAACTTTTGACCAAACCTCCAGGATGATTTCCATACTGACTGTACCAGTTTATAGCCCCACAACAGTGACTTACACAATCCTTGTCATTATAGCTATAATGTAAGCTGAGGCCAGGTATCAAGACATCTCCAGCAGTGTTCTTTAAGCTCAGAACGGCTTTGACTGTCTGTGGTCTTTGTGTTCACATAAATTTTTGGATTGCTTTTTCTAGTTCTGTAAAAAATTTCGTTGGGCTTTTGGTGATAATTGCATTGAATTTGTAAACCTCTTTTGATAATATAACATATTCACAATTTAATTGTGTCAGTGCAGGAAGACTGTTTCTTTCCATTATTTACCATCTTCTATTTTTTCCTTCCTTTCTTCCCTTTTTTTTTCTACTGTAGACAGACTTCACCCTCTTGCTTAGGTTTACATTTAACTTTCTTCCCATCTTTGAGGTACAGCGATTGTGATATAATTTCATTCTCATAAAGCTGATGCTTGGTGCATGTAGAGAAGCTATTGATTTTTATATGATGATTTTGTATATTGCGGTCCCTGTAACTTCACTGGAAGTGTTTATTAGATCTAAAGGTTTTCTGGTGGAGGGCTGTGTGAGTGTGTGTGCCTATGTGTATGTGTGCTTACGAGTGTGTGTATGCGTGCTTCTGTGTGTGTGTGTGTGTCTGTGTGTGTTGGCTAGAGATTGATGCTAGGTGTCTTTCTTTTAGCTCTCCATCTTACATCTTGAGACAGGGTCTTTCCTGGGTTCAGTAGGCTGGGCAGCCAGAGCCTAAGGGCTCCACCTTCCCAGGACTGGGACTGTAGACATGCAGATACACTTGAGATTTATGTGAGTGTGGAGGATCTAAATTTAGGTCTGCATGCTTTCATGGCAAGCTCTTTCTTCCCAGCCTTCAGGACCTTCTGTCTGTTTTATAGTGACTTCTGTGTTAGTGCCTTGGTGGTTTTGTGGCTACTGTGGCTTAGTCTGAAGTTAGGTGTTGTCATTCCTCCGGCATCATTCATTTTTGCTTAGGTCTTCCTTATATCCTGCAGAGAAGGGTAGGAGAGCCAGTAGGATTGGTTCGGCTCTTTGGGGTCTTTTGTGCCTCCATAGGGATTTTAGGATTGATAATAACTGTTCTTCTATAGCTTCCCCATGGGTAGCATGTGTCCTTCCCCTAAGGTAAATGATGCCCGTTGTCCACAGAAGCCAAGGTGGCATAGCCCAGTACATAAGCTCTCTCTATATATACAGACCCCACCATTTTCTCAAGCTTCTTTTTTACTGCGGCCTCAGAAGACCCATCTCTTAGCCCCTCACCTCAGGAGTACCCTTCCTCAATCCTCAGTGTGGACTCCTACCCGGATCTCATGGTTCAGTTCAAATGCTGCTCTAGTCTTCCCATTGGGAGATAATCTCCTCCTTGGGGACCTTTCCCTACAACACTCTGGCTTTCAACATGTATTTTCTTGGAGTAAAGTTATATGAATATTTGCATCTGACTAATAATTGCTTTTAGATTTTCTTGTTAATGGTTTTCTCTCATGCATTTAGCTCAGGTATGACTCTCAGAAAACCCTTACATTTGCTGAATCATCCTGCTTCCTTATTGGAAGCCCTCACCCTCTCAGAATGCAGGGAGGAACTACTTGCTTTGGGCAATTCCTTGGTTCTCTTGTTTGTCCTGGACCCTACTTGCCATCAGGAAAAACATCTCCCCTTCCTGTAGTTGAAGACCGTTTGTTTCCCAGCTGTGCAGACCCAAAATAATCACACTGAAACTATATTAATTACAACACTGTTTGACCAATAGTTTATGTATATTTCTAGCTAACTCTTACATTTTAAACTAACCCATTTCTATTAATCTTTGAATCACCATGAGGCTGTGGCCTACAGGTAAGATTCTGGCTGGCGGCTGGTATCTTTCTCTTTCAGTGCTACATGACATCTCACTGATTTTGCCTTTTTTCTCCCAGCATTCAGTTTAGTTTTCTGACCTAGCTCTATTCTGCCCTGCCACAGGCCAAAGTATCCTCTTTACTAACAAATAATAATAAAACATTCACTGCATAGAAAGGGGAATCCCACATCACCCTTCCCATCTCCACTAGCTCTTTACCCTGCCTTCTTAGGGACCTCTCTCACTGTCCACAGCCCTCCTGCCTGCTTTCCCATCTGAAGGTCCAGATGGGCTCCTGTAGGTGCTAATCCTTGGCCCCGAGACCTCCTGCTTTGCACAGCATATGTAGTTGTGGTTAAGAGCTCAGAGCTTCTACCTGAAAGTTCTTTTTATTAATATTTCCATATCCTCATTTGTTGTGATCTGTTTAGGTTGTTGACTCTTATTGTTTTAATTTTGGTGGCTTGGCTGAAACTAGAGATTCACCCATTTATTTTAGATTTTCCAGATTAATGGGGTACAAGTTTAAAAAATATTCCTTTATCATCTGAATTTCTTTGGTGTCTGTGGCAATGTTTCCCTGTTCAGTTCTGATTCTGATAGTTTGGGTCCTCTCCTTCCTTCTCTTGCTTAACTGGGCCAAAGATCTGTCCATCTTGTTCATCCTCTCCAAATCCAGCTATTAGGTTCACCAATTCTTCTGCTGTCTTCTATCTTACATTTTATTGCACTATATTCAGATAGGATACAAGGAGAGATTTTGTCCTTTTTGAATTTATAAATATTTATTTTGAGACCCAGGATGTGGTATATTTTCGAAAAGCTTCCTGTGTTGCTGAGTGGGTTGTGTATTTGGCTCTGGGTGGAATACTTTGTAGATATCTGTTAAGTCCATTTGGTGCAAGGTGTCAACTAATTCTGATGATTCTCTGTTAATTTTTCCCAGACCTGTCTATTAAAGACAGTGGGATACTATTATTGAATTGATGTTAATCTGTGTCTTTAAATTCAGTAGTACATTTTATGACATTGGGTGCTCCAGAGTTTGATACATGTGTGCTTAGGACAGCAATTTCTTCATGAAGTGTCCCTTTATCTCTTCTGATTAGTTTTAGTTTGAAGTCCTTTGTCAGACAGTAGGACAGTGATGCCTGCTTGCTTCCTGGTCCCATTTGATTGGAGCACTTTCATTCACCCCTTTACTCTATGGTGGTATTTATCTTTAAAGCCTTAGCTTAATATGTTTCTTGTAGATTACAGATAGCTAGATTAGCTTAATATGTTTCTTGTAGATTACAGATAGATTAGCTTAATATGTTTCTTGTAGATTACAGATAGATTGTGTTTTCTGATCCATTTAGTCAGCTTGTGTGTTCTGACTGAAGAATTGAAACCATTGATATTAAAGCTATTATTTATATTAAGGTTATTATTTAATATGAATGGTGATCTTCTTGCTGCTGAGTTTTGGTTTTGTCATTTGTGTCCTCAGTGCCGCTTTGGGTTGTAATAATAATGGGCTCATATTTCTTTCCTCAGTTCTTCTGCTGTGCTCAGTCCTCTCTTCAGCCCAAAATATCATTTCCTGTGTTTTTTTGATTTACTGGATATAAATTTTTAAAGGTTGTTAATACTATAGAAAATTTTCTTTTTCCTTCAATTATGGTAGATACTTTTGCTTGGTATGTTAGTCTAGGTTGCCTGTCTTGTCTTTTAGTACTCAGAATGTCCCAGGCTTTTGGGACATTCGAAATTTCCATCAGAAAATCAACTCTCACTCCAATGGGTTTTTCTTTATATGTGACCTGCATGTTTTTTTTTTTCTTGCAACTTTCAATACGTCTTCTTTTTAAAAAAATATGTAAGTGACAAATATACTCCTCTTTATTGTTATTAAGGTTTCTCCAATATCTTTCAGTAACAGAGCACTTATCTTACTAAAATCCACTATTGGCCATGGTTTGGGCCTTGCAAACTCCCATTCCCTTCATCTCAAATGCAGCCCTTTGTATGTGTCCACACAGTCCTCACTGGTGTGTGGGCCGGGCTGGATCTACTCCCAGATCTTCTTAGGTTCAGCTCCTTGCCAGGCTCTCCAGGGAAAGCATGAAAGGTAGTTCCAGCTTCAGGAACAGACCCAGCGGGAGGGGCCAGAATTTCCACCTTCCCTGGTGAACTCGCACACATCGCCATGACTTAAGACAGTACTGCCTGCAGTTTTGCTGGCCTCAGATTGCATGGCAAAATCACCACCTGATTTGCATCTGCCCTAGAGAAGCGTGATTCACCAGTCCACTGACAGCTGTCTTTGGGGGTGCTCCTCCCACATCTTCTTCTACATACAACGCCTCTGCACCTTTCTGTTATAGCAGCGTTGGTTGCCATCTTTGCCTGGAACCAGCAGAAAATTGTGCAGCAGCTGAGCACTGCTCTGGAGAGGCCCTAGCAGGCACCGATCCACTGTTTTTGCTATGTCTACTTAATGCTTTAACTATGATATGCGGCAGGGACTTTCTTTTCTGGTGTTGACTATGTTCTGTGTGCCTTTTGCACCTGTATGGGTGTGTCTTTCCTTACTTTGGAAGTTATCTGCTATGACCTTGTTGATCATCTGATGCATGCCACTGGCTTGGGATGCTTCCCTCTCATCTATGCCCATAATTTGAAGGCTTGGCTTTCTCTATGGTGTTCTACATTTCCTGTGTGTCCCTTTTCTGTATGTTTAATGCTTATCATAGTCCTTGTTTTCATGACTTAGATCTCCTACTTTACCTTTGAGTCCTGGTACTCTGTCTTCAGCCTGACTCATTTGCCTTTGAGTTTTCTGGCTGAGTTATCAGGATTTTCAATTCAATCTTCATTTTAGCTCGAGTGCTTTTCTTACTGAATTCTTCAAGTTCTGTGTTGTCTTTGTCCTTTGCTTCTGTTTTGCATTTGTGTTTTCTTGGGCATCACTTAGGTGCTTATTCTCCTAAATCCTCTCTCCTTAATTCCACTGAGCTGTTTCTTTGGGTCTTCTTTAAACTCCTCAGATTCTTTGATGAAA
The DNA here is from genome assembly GCF_000317375.1 of Microtus ochrogaster. Lineage (NCBI taxonomy): Eukaryota > Metazoa > Chordata > Mammalia > Rodentia > Cricetidae > Microtus > Microtus ochrogaster. Next base: position 4,673,431 of record NW_004949114.1, read on the forward strand.
ATTAAAATTCTTTAATTCTGTTCTTTTAAATTCTGTGTCCTGGAATTCAGTGATTCTCACTGGTGAACATTTTGACAGGCTGGCAGGTTCTGGAGGGAAGGTATGAGCTTGTTGTCTCACATTGCTGGTATTTTTGCAATGCTAATGGGGTGCGTGGATTTCTTTTGTGAGTTCTAAGTCTGATATGGTTAGAGCCGGTTGGGACAGAAGAGCGATTGTCGGGGAATGCTGGGCCAAGAGGCTGGAAATGGCTTGGGTGGGATGAAGTCAGGTGAACAGATGTATGGGATGTTCTCTTGTTCCAAGCTTGGCGTGCTGGGGTAGATGTGGTTGGTGGAAGGGTTTGATGGCACTTGAAGGACTTGGGCACTGGGAAAATAGGCCAGGCAAGTCCTGGAAGAAGTCTAGAGATCAGTTGTGGTATAGATAGTGGAGGACAGACTAGACGGGAGCCCTGGACATGGGACCTGGGCTACATCTGGCTGGTTGGGGAGAAGGCATGGGTGGGGATGGTCAGAGAGACTCACTGATCAGATCCTGGAGGAGGAAGTGGGAGCTCTGGCTTGGTGGACAGGCTGGATGTGGTGCAGAAGGGACCTGGGAGGTGCTCCAGGACCTTTGTGGCTTCTGGTTTACTTGTTCTCTTGTAAAGGAAGTTAGCATCTCCTCGCCAGTGTTGCCCTTCAGGCCCAACTCCGCCAGCCTAAACCCTGCCTACCTGTAGATATCCAGAGACAGCTCCTCAGAGCCATTCTACTGCACCACTGACCCAGAATAAACAGTTGGGGAGAAAGGTGCCAGGAAGTCCAGATCCGGAGAACTCCCAGCTTGTTGCTCTCTCCACACCAAGTCTTTGCTGACTGGCCACCCCGAAGGCCACCTCCAGACCTGCCTGCACCTTGGGCTTCTCCTGCATCCCTGTGGAGGACCCGTCAGTCACCTGGCTCCTGAACTCTCATCCTGAAGCCATCCCAAGTCTTCACACTTCTCTCTTGCCTACTTGGACATCTTTGCTGAGAATCTTGGTTGCTGGGAAACTTGACCTTCCTAGCCAACAAAGCTGCCATCCCTTTTCTTGCCCCTAACTGCTGTTTTCCGCGTCCTCACTTCCCTTGGGTGCTGCCCTCATTCCACTTCCTACCAAAATTCCAGCTCTCATCTCGGGGGCTCGGAGGTGTCCTGTGACTCTACCTCACAGGAATCTCCTTGAAGGCCACAACCCTTTGTAGAAAATAACAGGCTTTCCCCAGCAGCACACTGCAGGCATTGTAATTATTGGCCTTTCTGTCTGTCTCCCTACTGCTCCATTAATCTGTTAACTCATCACTAGATAAGTTTTGCGTAGAGGAGACTAATAAATACAATGGTGGTTGTGTTGGTTTTGATAGAAGGTTATGTTTAGAAGGTTATTTTCTATAATTAAGAAGTTGTGCAACACAGGAGACAGCAGGAAGAAGACAGGAAGTGGAGTCATGGAGAAATTGGACCTGGGGCAGATTCCTGCTGAGAGGGTAGAAGAGCATCATCAGAAAGATCAAAGTGCATATGCTGCCACCCTGTGGCCCTCCTGAGTCATGACAGCCTGGGTACACTTTGGAGTACTCTTATTTTTGTCAGCTTTATTTTTCTTGTAGAAATCCCCTTACAAGGTACTCATAGCTGGAGCCTGGGTCATCTGAACTGTGACTCTGTTGTGGGTTTTCACAAGCTGCTCAATGAATTCCTGGTAAGGAGCCTTGGTGAATACAGTTTCCTTCCAGAGGTTGGGGATCAAGAAGCTATATGTCTTGGAGGTGGCATCGAAGGTGGCCTTGGCAAAGCTGCTCAGGATGACAGTGCACCCCTTGGCTGGTGTGGAGGAGTCTTTAATACCGGCCATCAGCAGTGGCTGCTTGGGCACAGGAGCAGAGACAATGCCAGTGTCTCTGGGGCAGGGACGAGACATACGACAAGTCACAGCCACTTGTCAGTTTGCCAGTCTCGTTCTCCCAGGAGCCTCTCTTCACAGGGACAATGGAGAGCTAGCCCAAGATGATGGTGCCTTGCATGGCAGTGGAGCACATAACACCAAGATCAACATGATGATCATTGTAGTCCGCAGTAGTGACAAAAGCCTTGAACCTGGTCCGCTGGCCAGCCTGAGTCGGCTTCTGCACTGGCAGGATCTTTAGAACCCCATCCTTTAGGGATGCACCCAGAGAAAAGTCAACAATCTCAGATTCCTTCACGGTTAGGGAGGACAAGTAGATCTCCTCTAGGGACTTGATCTTCATGTTCTTGAGCAGGCAGTTCAGCTTGGTGATGGAAATCCACTCCTTGTCTGGTTTTACCTCCATGGGTACCATGCCCTCGAGCAATGACCATGGCCCCCAAACCTCCAAACTTCTATGGAAACCACGGGCATCCTATTGGCCACTTGCTGTTTTCCAGAAAAAGAAGGGAGATCTGGTTTTGTAAATTTAAGGTAGGAGAGGTTGTTTGAGGATAATTCTTCTTATGATTTAATATTCTATTTAATACTCATACATGCATATGTGTTTCCATCTAATCCACCCCTCATTCCAGTTACTTCCCTGCTCTTCTGACCCCCACCTTCCCCTCCCAACTTCATTGTTCTTTTAGTTTTTTTTAAATACTCATTGTGGATGCAGATTAAGCATTTTTAAAAATCCTTCTCTCATATGTCTGGACCTCAGTTTCTCCTCCCCTCACTCCTCCCAATCCCTCCCTCCCACCCATTCCTCTTCTGTTTCTCTTTAGAAAAGAGTAGGCCTTCCAAGGACATCAACCGAACACAGCATAACATGTTACAATAAAACTAGCACAAACCCTCATATCAAGGCTGGACGAGGCACCCAGTAAGAGGAAAAGGGTCCCAAGAGCAGGCAAAAGAGTCAGAGACACCCCCACTCCCACTGTTAGGAGTCCATGAGAACAACAAACTAAACAACCATAAAATATTTGCAGACAGCCTAGTGCGGAGACCCATGCAGGCTCTGTGGCTGTCGCTTAGTCTTTGTGAGCCCTATGAGCCCAGATTAATTGATTCTGTGGGCCATGTCCTCCTGATGTCCTCAACCCCTCTACCTCCTACACTCCTTTCCCCCCTCTTCTGCAGGGTTCCCCAAGCTCTGCCTAAAGTTTGGCTGTGGGTCTCTGCATCTGCTCTCATCAGTTGCTAGATGAAGCCTCTCTGATGGTAATTGGTCTAGGCACCAAGGATCTTGGATGTCCCTCTGTAGGCTGTGAATGTTGTTTTATTACCATTGGTTAATAAAGAAGCTGATCTGGCCAATGGCCAGACAGGAAATCCAAGCAAAGAAAAAGGGAAAAAGAAGGCGGAGTCTGAGAGATGCCAGCAGCTGCTGGAGAAGCAAGATATGAGGTCACAAGTCATGAGCCTCATGGTGAAATATAAAATAATAGAAATAGATTAATTTAAGTTGTAAGAGCTAGTTAATAATAAGCCTGACCTAATAGACCAAACAGTTTGTAATTAATATTAAGCCTCAGAGTGGATATTCAGGAACTGGCGGGCAAGAGAGAAACCTCTAGTTAGACACCAATCTAAGAGTGTAACTGAATATCATTAAGAATCATTTCATTGATTTTTTTCCCAGACCTATTTGGTTCTATCCTAGCTATCTAGGATGGCCAGGCTCTGGTTCCTAGCCATCCAGGCAGTATCAGGGCTTCTCAGGTGCAGGTCACATCAGCCAGAAGAACAGGTAGGCCTCCTGTCTTCGGTTCCCAAAGGCCCAATCCACAACCACTCCTTCCCTCCCCATCCCCACTCCACTGCTGTGTCCCTGTCTCCAGTCACTGGACATTCCCTGCTCAAGTGCAGGCCACAGCAGCCAGAATAATGGGTGTGCAAACTCAGTGCAAACTCAGGCATTTTTGTTGTTATCGTGTGTGTGTTTTGTGTGAGTGTACATGCCACAGCATAAATATGGAGGACAGAGAACGGCCATTGCGGGTCAGTTTTCACCTTCTGACTTGTCGAGGTATTTGGTATCTTTTGGTTTTTCTGTGGCTGTGCTACATATGCCTGGCTCGATGGGCCATGAGGTAACTCTGTCTCCAATCTCACTGTCAGAGCGCAACTGGTACAGACGTGCCACCATAACCAGCTTTTACCCGGGGTTCTGGAGTCATCAGGCTGGCACAATAGCTATTTTCTCCATTGAGCCATTTCCCTGGTCCCTGGCTTCAGATTTTAAAATGTTTTGCTCTTAGCATTCTTAGTGCTTGTGAGAATTACTGAGTACCCCAGATGGCTTTTATGGGTTACATTTCTAAATATTTATTATACTAGAATTTGAAAAACACCAAACTGTTTACCAGGTTATTTAAAATAGCATTAAGAACCCACTGATATTAACCTATTAAAACAAAATAATTACTTATTTTACAACGCTATTGAAAAATATGTTTTCAAAATAATGTTCACAAAACTCTTTGTATCTCAGGGGAAGAAAGATGAGGTTTTCTTTCTATTTCTACATTCAATATGTTGCTGTTTGGGTACAAACACTATTTCTACATTCAATATGTTGCTGTTTGGGTACAAACACTATTTCTACATTCAATATGTTGCTGTTTGGGTACAAACATTATTTCTACATTCAATATGTTGCTGTTTGGGTTCAAACACTATTTCTACATTCAATATGTTGCTGTATTCTGTTTGGGTTGAAGATGGGAAGAAAAAATCCTTCTTCTCAGATAAGTGGCTGGAAGGTAGAGGAACACGCTAATAACTTTAATATAGTTATAGATATTATTCTTTATAGGTATTATACTATACCATAATTACCAGATAGTAAATTCTCATGAATAAATTCTTTGCACATAGTTTCATTAGAATCAATTACCATCCTCAAACTTGAAGGACTCTTTTATTTAGTTGTGATTGTGTAACATTTTATATGAGTCATTTGGAAAGTAATGATTTACCGACTAATGAGTATCATCTAAATTCTGACACATCTCATTACCCATCTATGACATACATGTTCATGTGTGTTTACATATGTGTATGTGTGTTTCATGACTCCTGAGTGTCATATAAATGCTGACACAACTAATTGCCCACCTATGACATGTTTACATGTATGTGTTTACATATGTGTGTGTGTGCTTACGTATGTGTGCATATAAAACATTTGAAATATCACCACTAATCTCATCAATAAATGTACCTGTTGGAAAAATACCAGATTATGACTGTAAACAGAAACTCCCCCAAATACTAGATTTTGCTTGAAAGATTCAATTTTATTATCCTGACAAATTCTATGTTGTTTTCCTTGAAATGAAAAGTTCAATTTGTTCATTTTCAAGAAATGGATGTCATGAAGTTAATTAGGAGAATCTATATAATTTGCCAGTTTTCTGTTTTTTCGAGAAGAAAACAGTTAAATAAAAAGTATGGCCAGTTCAGCTCATAAATTGACCATTCAAAGACTTTTTCTACAAAGAACCAGGATTGAGCTGGGGGTGTGGCACATGCCCTTAATCCCAGCACTTGGGAGGCAGAGGCAGGTGGATCTCTGTGAGTTCAAGGCCAGCCTGGTCTATAAGAGCAAGTTCCAGGACAGGCCCCAAAGCTACAAAGAAACCCTGTCTCAAAACAAACAAACAAACAACCCCCAAGAACCAGGATTGAAATTTAATAAAACAAGTGATTGTTTCTGTTCCATCAAGAACACTCTTAGGGTAAAGTTTCAGAAGATCGTGACCTCGGGTGTCCCTGCCTCCTTCCTGCCTCACCAGAGCTGGGTCTACTTCATACTGTCTTGTATCTTCAGGGCCAGTACTAACTGGGGAAGGTGAGGAACTGGGGATTATTGGTTTGCAGGGGTCTTTCTGCTGAGTGGCGCCCATGTTTGACTTCATGAACATTGAAATGGATTTGGAGGCTCCCAGGTTTCCCTGAGGTGGTCTGTGAGAACCATTACCTTAGGCCACGCTACCTGAATCTTGCTTGGTAGAGTCTGCCTGCTAGCTTCCTTCCCTGGACTTCTTTTCAGGCCTTTCAAAAGCTTGCTCTGCTGTCCTAGGGCCAGACAAGAGACAGACTCGGGAGCCGTTTTCACGAGACAATACTTACAATGTGTGACAACCCCCGTGAAGGACAATCTCCGGGATCTAGAAGGCCCCACCAGGTCTAAGTAGACCTCTGGGAAGAAGCCAGGCTGAGGCAATAGGAGAGGTAGGAGAACATTGGAAGGGTCCTGTGGTGGTGGGAGCCTGGGAGAGATGGCAGATATGAGGATTGGGGAAGTAGACAGGACTCTGTCACCCAGGAGATAGGAAGCCCTATCAAGATTTTAGTACTAAATTTTTAAACCCACAGAGTCAGTTCCGATCATCTTGATGGCCTCATAGAGGAGACTTTTTTTTTTTTTGAGGGCGTCTTCAGCCTGTTAGGCCTTGGGTATTTGTAGATCTCTGAATAGGCCCGAACATTTCCTGACTTTAGGCAGTCATTGCTTAGTCTCTTCTTGGGCTTTCTGTCCCCCTAGTTTTCTGCCAAGAGAAACCCCTTAGCTCTTTCTCTTGGTGCTTCTGAATGCAGGCTCCCGGGCCTTAATTTTTAAGGGTTATATCAGCAATGTGACTAGGAGCACATTCTGGGTCACTGTAAAACAAAATGTTCCCAGGGCACAGTCCCATTGTGCTGGGATTCTTGATCTCCATTGCCCTAGTCACCCGCTCTGACCCGTCTTATCTTGGCCCTGGCTGAGCACAGTACCCTGCTCACTGCATGACTCAATCGTGGGCTTGGGTGCCTGCCTCTGGGAGAACAGTGAGTAAACCTGGCACGTATTCAAGGGGCCCTTTGCTACCAGGGAAAATGGGGTCCCCTTTTGTGATTTTCAGTCTCTTTAAAAACATAATTCTAGAGCGGACTCAACCCGGGGGAGCAAGGACAATATTATACAGAGTTAAAAAGAAGATATCCAGGACAGACAAACTGTAAATCCTGGCAGCTACCTGGAAGAGGAAGCTCAAGCAGAGAAAGAGAAAAAGCTGTGGGCTAAACCAACATGGAGGTGAGCAACATGGCGGACAAGGAGTCACGTGATAGCGAGGGCCCATTAGGGGAAGAGTAAAATGGCCCAAAGCATACTGAGGCTCTAGCCAGCACCCTAATCAAAGAGACAATAAAGAAGAGAAAGGAAAAGTTATGCTTTTCTGAGTCAGGAAGGCAAAGCTAACAACCCAGGGGCAACTTGTAGGGTATGCACCAGGGGGTGGGTCCTCTGGGAAGGAACAGAAGCTATCTCACTGAGGGGAAAATTGTTCCTCTTCTCTCTCTAGCACATCTAAGGTGAACCCACTTTTGTGAGATGTGATTGATCTGCCCGACTGGAATGAATGGTTTTTAAGCGTAGGAGACAATGCCATGTCTCCACGTCGAGTGCTATTCTTTTTGGCTAGGAGGTGACAGCATTTCCTTGGTGGGTGTCAGCGCTGCTGTGACACTCGGTGCAGCTGTGACACTCAGTGCAGCTGTGACACTCAGTGCAGCTCTGACACTCAGTGCAGCTATGACACTTGGTGCAGCTGTGACACTCAGTTCAGCTGTGACAGTGCAGCTGTGATACTCGGTGCAGCTGACACTCGGTGCACCTGTGACACTCAGTGCTGCTGACACTCAGTGCAGCTGTGACACTGTGTGACACTCAGTGCTGCTGTGACACTCAGCTCTGAGGTGACTTTGCAGCTGTGACAGTCAGTGCAGCCTTGACACTCTGCAGCTGTGACACTCTGCAGCTGTGACACTCAGTGCTGCTGACACTCGGTGCAGCTGTGACACTCAGTGCTGCTGACACTC